>NC_056750.1:474141305-474208805 GCF_019279795.1 Protopterus annectens
GTTGTGATTAAAGGCCAATTGGTAAGACTACCTCAGATGATGTGTTTCAGGATGAAGTGGATATTTTACTTAGTATGTTTATAAAGAAAGGCTATCCATTAGATTTATTGGAAAAGGCTAAGTGTGAGGTAAGTGACAAGAGGAAAAAGTTTTTTTTAAGCCCCTGCTTCTGCGACTGAATAGAAAAAACAACTTTTCTAGTAATGGCCTAGTTCACAAGCAGGTAGCAACTATGGGTCATAATAAAGCATTTATTACATTTAGAACTAATGCTAATGACATTATTGATATTATTGGAAACAATTGGCTAGTGATTTCATCAATGGCTGGTTTGAATAGCATTTTAGGAAATTCTCCAAAAGTGGTGTTTCATAAAAACAAGTGTTTTAAAAAAATGTTAGAAAGACAAGTACATAGAGCAAGTGGGAATCGACCTTGGGTATGTTTAGATGTGGACACTGCAACCAATGCCAACAGATTATAGAATGTAATTCTTTTAAAATCAGCAACCTGAATTTTGTGGTGCATAAACATTTCAATTGTGATTCAAGTTGGGTTGTGTATGCTGCTTTGTATAATTTGTGTAATGCATTCGAGATAAGGATTGCTTCCTGTAAGTTAACAGATAGAATGTATGAACATGCTAATGAGGTTATGAAAGCTAAAACATCTAATGCCCTTTATAGACATATCATGCATGCCCCTGATCATAAGTTTCATTTTGTGGTATTAGACCATATTATTAAAGACCCTAGAGGATTTATATTAGATGAACATTTATATAAGACAGAATTAACTTGGATTCTTAGGCTTAATGCCATGGATCCTCCTGGCCTTAATGATGCTTGTTCTATTATACCACTTCTTAAGCTGAAGACCCTAGAGGGGTAACTTTTAATTAAATCATTCAAAAAAAATTTATATATTTTTTTGTTATTCTAACAATATTTGTTTGATGTTTTATGCTTATGCTTTTTTATGTTCCTTCCACTTTTATTCATATGGCACAGAAAATTGAGAGAGTAAGGTATTTAATTATTTCTTATAGTTTTTTTTCAGTATTCATTAGTATTTGTTTTTCATTGGATATTGACATCACATGACTTTTTGAATGCATGTAGTTAAGTGTTTGTCTTTGGTTTTTAAAGTAGTTCTGAAGAAGTCTTAATTAGACGAAAGCACTTGACTGGTATTTTTGTGCAATAAAGTGGTTTGCTGGTCACCCTTCACTGTTTTTTGGGACATCCTTTTATTGTTTTTGGTATTTGTTTTAAATATGTGGTGGAGTCAAAATTATGAAAAAAATGGCAGAATAGACTTTACCAAATGTAGGCCAATGTTGTTGTTGTTGTTGTGTCTTTCAGCTTTTCCCAGTTAGGGGTTGCCACAGTGGAACTCCGGTCCGCTAATGATTGGCAGTAGATTTTTTTTTTACGTGCCTAGTTGCCAGCCCTGACACACAACCTTCAACGAAGGTACGCCCATTCACACACGTCTCCACACAGAAGACGCTTTAGCTGAGAATCGAAAAGGACAACGTCCTTCTGTGAGGCGACAACGCTACCGCAGCACCACCACCAGAAAACACTGATTACAAATTATTTACAAAAATTATAGACCACAGAATGTATTAGAAGATATAACATGGTAAGGGGGGTTATGGAATTACAGAAATGAGGTAAGAGGAATGTTATTTGCTAATGTAGCAGAGATGAGTTTTAAAAATAATCAAGACATAAGATTGGTGGTTTGTAATGTAGCTAAAACCTCTAGTGAGTCTTAAGGCACTATGGACAATATTAAAGGTTTATGGTATGGGTAAAATATTAAGATAATACAATTATATTATGAAAACTATGGGAATAGATTATAACTGGATGTATAGGTAGAAAAAATATGCATTAACAGATGAGTAAAACAGTAATGTCCACTATGTCTTTACTTCTATTATTAATGACTGCGATACTACAGATAGGTATGATCATTTTATGAGAGGCTAAATTAAAAATGAGTGAAACAGATGAAATAACATTATGTTTACCTTATACAGATGATTTGGTTATTATAGTTAAGAAAAAAGGATGGGTAAGTGAGGTTATCATATGATTTGAGGCACTGTTATAGAAAGTGGGATTATAGTTAAATTGAGATGTACAGGCTTTGTTGAAATGGAATGCAGTTGAAATACAATTTTCAAAGAAGGAAATTAAGATTTTTTTCCAATAAAATTATTTTCTGCTCAAGAACATACAGAACATTAACTGTCATTTAAATGAAACAACTCAAACCAAAGGAAAAAAACTAAACTCATAAAACAAAAGCGAGTACCACAGTGAGCGGAGTCAAAGAAACCAAAAGGAAATAGTAAACCAAGTTTAATGTGAGCGCTTTCGGTAAGATCAATGTCCCACCTTCATCAGACAACAAAGAGAAACAGTGATAACTTTTTATATATATCGCTAGTAACTCAATTAATTAATTGATAATAACAATACATGAAACTGCTTGTTCTTAAAGCCATACTACCCAACAAAGGCAGAGTTAGTGCCAAAACAAGAGTAAAACAAAAAATAAAAATAACTGTCTAAAACAGCATATACAGATGTTGACAATGCATTAAATATATAACATAATAAATACTTTCTAAATATCTTACATATTTAATCATGAAAAACTTTTAAAACTTCTTTTTAAAAAAGGAAATGAAATCTTTTAAAAGCCATCAAGACAACACAATAACAAAGTATAACTACCTTATAAGAAAAAAAATTAATTTATGTAAACTATGACAATGTTGTCGGAAAACTATTGACATATATATGTCATCTATTTAGGGCTAAACGTTTTAAAATACATTTAATAGAGACCAGTTCGTTTAGACCAGGGAAAGTATATGCTTCTGTTTTAATCTGCCACATAATTTCATCTATTTCGAGAAGCAATTGCCAGGGCCCACCTCTAGGGTCAACATGTCTTTGCTGCAAAATAGTAAATCTAAAATTATGCTCAGGAAAGGCCATCACATGTCTGGCCAAGGCGTTATTCGTGTCCTTCTTATTAATGGCATAAATGTGCTCATAAATCCGCTGTTTAATTTTTCTCTCTGTCTTTCCAATGTAGAAAGCAGAACACTGGGAACAAATGGCTGCATAGATAACTCCTTTACTAAGGCAATTAAACTTCCCATTAATATACAGCGTGTCATTTTTTATTTTAATTTTATTCCCATCCATAATGAATCTACATTGATGGCATGCCCCACATTTTGCCATACCTAGCTTGCCAACTAATTTTGGCTTGCTCTTTCTTTCTAATAAAGCTTTTAAGTTAGTTCCTCTTCTAAAAATGACATTTGGTTTTGTTCCTAATGTTTTTAATAGACAACTGTCCTCTAAAATAAAGGTCCAATTCTTATGCAATGTATCTTTAGTTCTGACATGATCAATGGAATAAGTACAAAAAAAGCTAACTCTATAATCAGGTGTTACTTCATTTCTAACAACACTAATGGACGATTCAGACTCTTCGACATTTGATTGTAACTTGTTAGCCAACAAAGGCATAAAGTGACCTATGCTCCTCTTATAACTTACTTCAAAGGAAATTGAGTCTATCATAGCTTCTGGATAGCCTCTGTTGATGATGGATATGAAGGGGAAGGCTTTGGGGTTTATGTTATTGGCGAGGATATGCTTGTGCCAGATTTTAACCCATAATGGGGTCCAGGTGTCATTTTTTGAGCAGAAACCCGACATTAAGATGATTCTATTTGCACAAATGATCCAATAATATAGCCGAAAGTCAGGTAGGTTGAGACACCCCTTCTCTTTGGGGAAAGACAGCTTAGGGTAGCTTATTCTAACAAATTTGGGAAATCAAATAAGTTTGGCCAGTTTATTAAACCTAAGAAAAAAGTTGTTCGGAATGACAAAGCTTAAGGCATTAAAATGATATAAGAATTTAGGGTGGATATTCATCCCAATTGCTGCTTTGGATAGCATTTAGAGATTCCGCTGCTGCCATCTATATAGGTCCTGTGTGATATTTGTCCATAGTTTAAGCAAATTATTCTGGTACATGGATAAGTGGTTATGCTTGTATATTACACCTAAGTATTTAAAGGAATGAGCTACTTTAAAAAAGGAATCTGGTATGAAATATTCTTTATGATTTAGTGGGTTGATAGGGAAGATAAGGGATTTATTTTGATTGACACTAAAGTTTGAGATTCTCGAAAACTCATTTATTGATTTAGCTATTTTTCTTAGGTCCATACTAGGTTGTTCAAAGTAGATGTTTAAATCATCAGCAAAAGTGGATAGGGATACATTTGTGTCTAGAAAGTTCAGGACTGAATGCTAAGTTATTTGCGATATGTAGAGGAAGAGGGGCTCTGTGTATAAATTAAATGGGTGAGGGGAGAGAGGGCAACCCCTGCCTCGTTCCATTCAGTATTTTTATAGGTTTGGATAGTGTTTTATTAATATAAAGCTATGTATAAGAGCTGTATAGGGATTTGATTAGATCAATCAATTCCTTGGGGATATTAAATTGGGATATAACTGTGAATAGGAAACTCCAGTTAACTCTGTCGAATGCTTTACAAGCATCTAATACTAGGGCATATCTTGGGTTTCTATAATTTTTGGTGAGATTGATCATAGACTCTAGAATTAGGGTACTGTCCCATGTATGCCTATTTCACATAAAACCCGATTGTTCGGGAGCTAGGATGTAGGGCATAACTTTAAGTCTTTCTGCATTTTGGGTATAAGGATTTGGGTATATAATACCCTTCAATTGTTAACTCTTATGAGCAGGAACAGATGAGGCTCGCCACAGCAAATGTATAAAAATCCAAAAGACTAATGAAATATCACAAAACTGCAGTACGTAGTAAGCGCTTTCACATTTAAATAACGCTTCCTCAGACTTTAACAACTGCAACAGAACATCTACTTAATTCAAATAGTGCTGCCTTCAATTGTTAACCAGTCACAGACAAAGCACAATCTGTAGCATCATGAATAATATACATATAGTTACAATCTTTTTAAAACGTACTTCTGTAGTAATAACACAGAGGAAGCGTTATTTAAACATGAAAGCACTTACTACCCACTGCAGTTTTGTGATAGTTCCTTAAAGTCTTTTGTATTTTTATACATTTGCTGTGGTGAGCCTCATCTGTTCCTGTTCATATAAGTATTTGGTCTGACGAGGCTCCTTATCCAGGACTGTTTAGTTTTTGACTGTTGTAAACTATTAATGAAATAGATGACAGTTTAAGATTAAAGGCTTTAGAATAATCTGGAGTGTAACTGTCCGGGCCTGAAGCTTTACCTAGTTTTAGATTCTCTATGGCATCAATTATTTCTTGTTGGTTAAGTGGAGCCATGGGCACTCTACATTTAGTTCAGGGAAAGTAAGATTCTTGAAAAATCCCCTCAATTTCACCCATTGACATTTCCAAGATAAAGTCTTTGTTACATCTCCATCCCATATATTTCTGAATAAATTTGATGGAATATTTCTAGTATTTGTACATCTGAGTTGTAAAGCTTGTCTTGATATTGGAGTAATGATCCTTGCCAATGCTTTAGATGGAACTTGCGCCCATTCAGAATATTTAGCTATGGACCTTAGTTCTTGGATAGAGTAATTATTCTTATGTAGGTCAAATAATTGTAGCTGTGTGGTGTTGACTGATTTCTCAATGTTAGAATTGTTATCCAACTGTAATCTCTTTTCTAACTCCTTATGATCATCCACTAGCTTGATTTCTCTCTCTTTTGTCCTTTTCTTGTAGTATGATGCTTTTTGGATTAGTATTGCTCTAAATTTTGTCTTGCAGGCTGCCCATTGGACATCAAACTGAATGTCAGTGGTCTCTAGACTCTCATCTAATTCCATTAATATACCTCTTGTATCACATCTGATTTAAGTAATAAGTTATTATTCAAAGACCAATTCCCCCCAATTGACCCTTCTTGATGGAATATCTGACATATTTAGCTTCAAAGTTATTTTTGAATGATCTGATAAATACCTGGGTTCAGATGAGTATTTAACTTCACCTAATAATAGAACCTCAGAAATAAGGAAGAAGTCTAACCTTGACCAGAACTTATGGCAATTAGAGTGGTATGTATATATGTTACTTTTTTCCAGGTCATATCTGAAGGAGACAAGAACAACAAGGGAAAGGTCCATGCTTGTAGGTTTTGTGTATTTAGTTTACTGGTACAGTCTAGTCCCGGATCAATAACTGCATTCCAGCCACCTCCTATAATGTAAAGGTGGTCTGGGTATTTACATAAGTTATATATTTCCAAGATAAAGTCTTGTTGTTTTTGGCATGGGCCATATAAGTTTAGGAACATTTGTTTTTACCCTCAATTAGCCCTGGAATTATGAAACAACACCATCTACCATTTGGATCAGAGTTGTGCTCAATGACTGAATCCAGGAATGATTTTTTTTATTAAGATAGCCACCCCTTTACAATTAACGCTGTCGCTAGCTGCAATGATAGTTTTTATCCATTTCCTATTTCTGTCTCCTCTCCATTCGTCCTTAAACTTATGGGTTTCTTGAATGAAACATATATTCGCATCTGATTTAAAAATTAGGTGCATCAACAGTTTTTGTGTTATCTTGCAAGCCTCTCGAGTCCCACGACTCTAATGTTCACATTATAAGAATTTAGCATGTGAAATAGGTAATAGTGATTTTGGTTTGAGGAATTTATTTTTTATGTAGACTCCAATAGCATTTTCTAACCATAAATTCCAATTTAAATTCAAAACAGTTCTTAGCTTAGAAGCACTTAGCTCTTTCAAACCTATCCCTGTGCCTAGCCCCCTATCCTTCTCATTTGAAAGACTATGAAAAAGAAAGGTTACACCACCAACCCAGATAATATAAAGTGTAAACAGAACAAAAGTACAACTTGTAAAAGTTTTTCTAGTTAACCATAACCTAATATACAATACTATCCCTACCAGTCATCCAATGCTCCACATACACTAGCTTCCTGGATGTATGTATTGCCAAGTATGGGTGGATGACACTGCATAACAAATGACAACTGCATGGAAACTGCTGGATTGGGAATTTTGTCTGATATTACTGATAACATGTAGAAATAGAATCACATTTCAACGAGAGAGTACAAAACATCAACAGAACAGTAGTATGATATTTGGAATACATAAATATAAAGTTATATCAGGTTGTTCTGGTTGTTGATGGCATTATCTAGGGTATATTATGGCTCCAGCCAGGAGCTCTGGATTAGAAGTATCAGTTTTTGTAATAAGAGATTTTATCCTGGCTGGCCATCAATGTCTGCTCTGAAGATAAAAAGTTTTTCTGAATGATCATCAATGGGCGTCAAAGGAGTGTGCTTCATTTGGTTTATAAGGCTTTATAAAACAACAAGTAAGCTGATTATGTACTTATATGAACTTACAGAATAGTCACCATCCCTCCACCCTTCTCTTTTGAGTTGAGTGTTAAGGCCCCTATGCTTCAAAGAACAGAGAACATTTATAAGAGAGCTTGACTGAGTTCAAGCAACAAAAGTCTGCAACAAGAAAGAGTATTCTGTTACATAGCTAATGTCAAGAAAGTCTAACTCATCTCGAGTTACTGAAAATGTGGAGTCTATTCCTTGCAAGAGGTACAGCCAACAATCGTGTTCCTCAAAATAATTATTCTGCTGGGTTAGAAGTCTATTGATGTTCTCTGTACATTTTTATAGCCCTCATGGCTAGTCTATACTGAGAGGAATATGATATGATGTACACATCTGCCTCGGTAAGTTGAATGATGAAATAGACCCTGAATGTTGACCAGTTAAATGCTAACCAACAAAACAGCAGTCATAACACTCTAGCATAGGAACACTTTCATAGTAATATGTTCTCTTGGCTAAACTGCACTGAGGGGATTGTGAATAAAAAAAAAAAATCAGTAAGACTGTCTAAGTTGGTTAAGGGCTGGGATCAGCCATCCACGCTTAAGAACTGGAAGCTTAGAACTTGCAAAACACAAAAAACTGTGGACCAAGGCCAACCTTTAGGTTGCTAACTTCTCCAAGGGGCTGTGGCATTGCAATCCTCATTCGGAAAATTAATCCCAGCCATCAAACCATCGTAGAAGGACTAACCCACTGGTTAATATCCCATGCACCAGTGGCTGAAGATTCTCGCGTTCAATCCTCCATGCAGGCTAAATTTACACTGGTGGTGACGTTAGTAGTGTGAGGTTTCAGGAGGAAGTGGCATCACTAAATGGTTCCTACTGCTCAACATTTTGTGTCATTTCAGTTCCTGTATGTTTGCGCCTAGCATGGGAAATTACTTCTGTGTTTTATTTAAAGCGGAATTAACCTGAACCAGAGTTCTTGTAATAAGAGAAAAAAAAAAAAAAACAGCAGCAATCGAATGCTCTTAGTGTCCTGTTTTAATGAAGTTGAACGTAAATGGAGTAGCTCACGGTTCCAGTGATTTACCATAGGATTTCATAAATGCCACCTTTGCATCCTTAGGAGAGTTCACTTCATACTTAATATCATTGTTGTACAAAAATTAGTGTTATTGCATCTGAAACTTAATTCTGTGTTTGATAAGGTCTGTGCAGAATGGTGAGAGGGATTGGTGTCTCTGTTTAATGAGTAATTGAAGATCTGGGGAAAAACAGATCTTATGGCCATTCCAGACTAATTGTTTCTGTTTTTTAGCTACCATAAGGATACATTGTGTGTCTTGAAAATTCAATAGCTTAACGTAAACTTGTCTTGGTGTAGCAGGATCTTGACGCTTGTGCAGCGCTCTTTGGGCACTTTCTATTATCTCGTTGGCACTCTCACTGGTTTTGCATAGGGTTTCAAAAATCTGCTTGGTAACACTTATTAGCTGGCTATGCTCATATCTTTCTGGAAGACCTCTTAATAGTATATTGTTTCAGTAACTTCTAGCTTCCAGATCCAGGATTTTTGGTTGCATATCAGATAGCACAGCATTTTTGGTGCTTAGTTCTTTTGTTAGTTTTGCCAGCTGGTTTTCATTAGCTTGCGTTTTAGCTTCAATCTGGTCCATTCTCTCTGCAAGGTGATTGGTTGTAGTGCCAAACCCTAATAGTTATTCAGAGAAGCTTTGAGCAGCCATCTGAACTGGTAGAAGGGCTTGTTTGCATTCCTCCATACAGAAGTTAGCTTTGGGTTTCTGTTTTGCATTGGGTTTCATTAACTTTTGCTGCCGTTTAGTTTTCTGCCTTTTGGAGATGACTTCGTTTTGGGAGGATATTGCCAACAGCTTTGTTTTAGAGGCACTTTGTTTCTTCTGACATTTCTTTGATGCTTTAGAAGTTTCAGTTATCCAGATCCAGACTGTAGTGTTGGAGTCTTTATGCCTGCAGCTTACAAGTGGTGAGGGTATTGAAAGTAATCAGCAGAATATTAAGCTTATTATCTGATGTATATAGCCTTAGAACTCCCGTTTTTAGCCAGGAACAGTTTGCAGTCATTTTTCGAAAAAGTTCATCCTATTAGCATTTTCATGGCTTTTGACATGTTTTAACTTGTCTTAGTAGAGAGCTTTGTGGAGACTGTGCTTACTGGATATTCACCATCTTGGAATCTAAAGAAATGAAGATGTTGACAGTAATGTTTCAGATGTATAAAACGTAATAGGAAATGAGGTAAAAATACAAGAGGGAATAAAAAAGTTGTGACCTTGGTGTAAAAGTTATCTTTTCAGGCTAAAAAGTTTATGTTAAATAAATGTTATAGTGGCTGGCCACTATAAAATCAAAACAACTGTGTGTCCATGCCTTTCCTATTCATAGAATCGCACCTTGAGCTACTATTATTCATTGACATTCCTCTACATTTCCAAGATCCCTTTTGGGGGCATATTGTGGAGTTCAAAACCCAATAGAATGGTGAAAAAGCCTGGAATTATTGCATTAATTCATTTTTGAATGTTTTTTTATCAGGCAGATGAAAAAATTAAGAGTTACATATGCCAGTTGTGATCCATTTTCATGTACATGTTTTAATGCATTTCAAGGTGCTATTTACTGGGACAAAAATATTTTTTTCATTCATTGGCTCATTACATTTACTCATTCCCTTACTTTACTGTTTATGTTAGTGGAAGCGTGTCATGTGTCTAGACTGAAGTGTTATTAAAAAGTTTTGTTTATTGACATTATAGCCTGAAGTTACAAAGATAAAATGATATCCTATAAAGCTGCTAAGATCTTTTCGGATTTCAGCATAACATCCGTACATACCTTGTATATATATATATATATATATATATATATATATATATATATATATATATATATATACAAACATTAAAACTGTGGTGCTCACACTGACCCGATTTTCTGCACTCTGGAAAACATGCCTCAAGGTTTTATTATAGGTAGATTTCATTAAACTGTTTGGGTGACCTTTCTGACGGAGCAAATAATGTGTGGTTTACAACCTGCTCAAATGGACATGGTCACATGCAGGCTTACCATGCAAATCAGTTCGGGACGCAACTCAGGAGGCCAAGGAAGGTTTCTGATGATTGAACCACTGATAATACATTTTCTCTTGTGGTTAACAATGGAAGATTCACCCAGATGTCACAGCACTCCTAAAAAACTACTGCACTGCCCATGGTCAGTTGAGAATGTAGGGGGGTAAAGATATTTTTTCTGGGGCAAGAAAGATGCCAACATGATCACTGTCATAGATATTAGGTTTATGTTAACTTGCATTTAGAGTAGCCAGATTTGTCTGAAGCAAATCTTAACTCAAACAAATGAACCATTCGGACTAGCCAGGTTTGTGTGAAGCAAACCTTAATGACTCAAACAATTGAGCCATTGCAGAAATAGGTAAGCTCTCTGACCTTTTAAATAAATATTTAATTTTATTTTCTTATACCTGGATAGATTAATATATTACATTTTTGAACAGTTCAGACTTACATGTTCTGGGATGACCTGTCTGGAAGATCTCCTATGATCCTACTGTCTTAAAGTATACTACCTGACGAGCAAGGGATTAATACGTTAGTAGTTTCAGGATTTAGCATTTTGAGAAAAGCCTTTTCCTTAAGCTTTGCATTCACTCCTGGTAAATTCAATTAATCCCAAAGACAATGGAAAACATCTGTTTTAACCAAGGCAATATTCCCAGAGACAATAGTAAAATTTCATTTTAATAAATCAATAATCTCAGAGACAACTGTGAAAATCAATTTTAACTATGGCAATAAGTTCAGAGATATAAGGAAGAAGTCTAACCTTGACCAGAACTTATGGCAATTAGAGTGGTATGTATATATGTTACTTTTTCCAGGTCATATCTGAAGGAGACAAGAACAACAAGGGAAAGGTCCATGCTTGTAGGTTTTGTGTATTTAGTTTACTGGTACAGTCTAGTCCCGGATCAATAACTGCATTCCAGCCACCTCCTATAATGTAAAGGTGGTCTGGGTATTTACATAAGTTATATATTTCCAAGATAAAGTCTTGTTGTTTTTGGCATGGGCCATATAAGTTTAGGAACATTTGTTTTTACCCTCAATTAGCCCTGGAATTATGAAACAACACCATCTACCATTTGGATCAGAGTTGTGCTCAATGACTGAATCCAGGAATGATTTTTTTTATTAAGATAGCCACCCTTTACAATTAACGCTGTCGCTAGCTGCAATGATAGTTTTATCCATTTCCTATTTCTGTCTCCTCTCCATTCGTCCTTAAACTTATGGGTTTCTTGAATGAAACATATATTCGCATCTGATTTAAAAATTAGGTGCATCAACAGTTTTTGTGTTATCTTGCAAGCCTCTCGAGTCCCACGACTCTAATGTTCACATTATAAGAATTTAGCATGTGAAATAGGTAATAGTGATTTTGGTTTGAGGAATTTATTTTTTATGTAGACTCCAATAGCATTTTCTAACCATAAATTCCAATTTAAATTCAAAACAGTTCTTAGCTTAGAAGCACTTAGCTCTTTCAAACCTATCCCTGTGCCTAGCCCCCTATCCTTCTCATTTGAAAGACTATGAAAAAGAAAGGTTACACCACCAACCCAGATAATATAAAGTGTAAACAGAACAAAAGTACAACTTGTAAAAGTTTTTCTAGTTAACCATAACCTAATATACAATACTATCCCTACCAGTCATCCAATGCTCCACATACACTAGCTTCCTGGATGTATGTATTGCCAAGTATGGGTGGATGACACTGCATAACAAATGACAACTGCATGGAAACTGCTGGATTGGGAATTTTGTCTGATATTACTGATAACATGTAGAAATAGAATCACATTTCAACGAGAGTACAAAACATCAACAGAACAGTAGTATGATATTTGGAATACATAAATATAAAGTTATATCAGGTTGTTCTGGTTGTTGATGGCATTATCTAGGGTATATTATGGCTCCAGCCAGGAGCTCTGGATTAGAAGTATCAGTTTTTGTAATAAGAGATTTTATCCTGGCTGGCCATCAATGTCTGCTCTGAAGATAAAAAGTTTTTCTGAATGATCATCAATGGGCCAAAGGAGTGTGCTTCATTTGGTTTATAAGGCTTTATAAAACAACAAGTAAGCTGATTATGTACTTATATGAACTTACAGAATAGTCACCATCCCTCCACCCTTCTCTTTTGAGTTGAGTGTTAAGGCCCCTATGCTTCAAAGAACAGAGAACATTTATAAGAGAGCTTGACTGAGTTCAAGCAACAAAAGTCTGCAACAAGAAAGAGTATTCTGTTACATAGCTAATGTCAAGAAAGTCTAACTCATCTCGAGTTACTGAAAATGTGGAGTCTATTCCTTGCAAGAGGTACAGCCAACAATCGTGTTCCTCAAAATAATTATTCTGCTGGGTTAGAAGTCTATTGATGTTCTCTGTACATTTTATAGCCCTCATGGCTAGTCTATACTGAGAGGAATATGATATGATGTACACATCTGCCTCGGTAAGTTGAATGATGAAATAGACCCTGAATGTTGACCAGTTAAATGCTAACCAACAAAACAGCAGTCATAACACTCTAGCATAGGAACACTTTCATAGTAATATGTTCTCTTGGCTAAACTGCACTGAGGGGATTGTGAATAAAAAAAAAAAATCAGTAAGACTGTCTAAGTTGGTTAAGGGCTGGGATCAGCCATCCACGCTTAAGAACTGGAAGCTTAGAACTTGCAAAACACAAAAAACTGTGGACCAAGGCCAACCTTTAGGTTGCTAACTTCTCCAAGGGGCTGTGGCATTGCAATCCTCATTCGGAAAATTAATCCCAGCCATCAAACCATCGTAGAAGGACTAACCCACTGGTTAATATCCCATGCACCAGTGGCTGAAGATTCTCGCTCAATCCTCCATGCAGGCTAAATTTACACTGGTGGTGACGTTAGTAGTGTGAGGTTTCAGGAGGGAAGTGGCATCACTAAATGGTTCCTACTGCTCAACATTTTGTGTCATTTCAGTTCCTGTATGTTTGCGCCTAGCATGGGAAATTACTTCTGTGTTTTATTTAAAGCGGAATTAACCTGAACCAGAGTTCTTGTAATAAGAGAAAAAAAAAAAAAAACAGCAGCAATCGAATGCTCTTAGTGTCCTGTTTTAATGAAGTTGAACGTAAATGGAGTAGCTCACGGTTCCAGTGATTTACCATAGGATTTCATAAATGCCACCTTTGCATCCTTAGGAGAGTTCACTTCATACTTAATATCATTGTTGTACAAAAATTAGTGTTATTGCATCTGAAACTTAATTCTGTGTTTGATAAGGTCTGTGCAGAATGGTGAGAGGGATTGGTGTCTCTGTTTAATGAGTAATTGAAGATCTGGGGAAAAACAGATCTTATGGCCATTCCAGACTAATTGTTTCTGTTTTTTTTTAGCTACCATAAGGATACATTGTGTGTCTTGAAAATTCAATAGCTTAACGTAAACTTGTCTTGGTGTAGCAGGATCTTGACGTTTGTGCAGCGCTCTTTGGGCACTTTCTATTATCTCGTTGGCACTCTCACTGGTTTTGCATAGGGTTTCAAAAATCTGCTTGGTAACACTTATTAGCTGGCTATGCTCATATCTTTCTGGAAGACCTCTTAATAGTATATTGTTTCAGTAACTTCTAGCTTCCAGATCCAGGATTTTTGGTTGCATATCAGATAGCACAGCATTTTTGGTGCTTAGTTCTTTTGTTAGTTTTGCCAGCTGGTTTTCATTAGCTTGCGTTTTAGCTTCAATCTGGTCCATTCTCTCTGCAAGGTGATTGGTTGTAGTGCCAAACCCTAATAGTTATTCAGAGAAGCTTTGAGCAGCCATCTGAACTGGTAGAAGGGCTTGTTTGCATTCCTCCATACAGAAGTTAGCTTTGGGTTTCTGTTTTGCATTGGGTTTCATTAACTTTTGCTGCCGTTTAGTTTTCTGCCTTTTGGAGATGACTTCGTTTTCGGGGGAGGATATTGCCAACAGCTTTGTTTTAGAGGCACTTTGTTTCTTCTGACATTTCTTTGATGCTTTAGAAGTTTCAGTTATCCAGATCCAGACTGTAGTGTTGGAGTCTTTATGCCTGCAGCTTACAAGTGGTGAGGGTATTGAAAGTAATCAGCAGAATATTAAGCTTATTATCTGATGTATATAGCCTTAGAACTCCCGTTTTTAGCCAGGAACAGTTTGCAGTCATTTTTCGAAAAAGTTCATCCTATTAGCATTTTCATGGCTTTTGACATGTTTTAACTTGTCTTAGTAGAGAGCTTTGTGGAGACTGTGCTTACTGGATATTCACCATCTTGGAATCTAAAGAAATGAAGATGTTGACAGTAATGTTTCAGATGTATAAAACGTAATAGGAAATGAGGTAAAAATACAAGAGGGAATAAAAAAGTTGTGACCTTGGTGTAAAAGTTATCTTTTCAGGCGAAAAAAAGTTTATGTTAAATAAATGTTATAGTGGCTGGCCACTATAAAATCAAAAACAACTGTGTGTCCATGCCTTTCCTATTCATAGAATCGCACCTTGAGCTACTATTATTCATTGACATTCCTCTACATTTCCAAGATCCCTTTTGGGGGCATATTGTGGAGTTCAAAACCCAATAGAATGGTGAAAAAGCCTGGAATTATTGCATTAATTCATTTTTGAATGTTTTTTTATCAGGCAGATGAAAAAATTAAGAGTTACATATGCCAGTTGTGATCCATTTTCATGTACATGTTTTAATGCATTTCAAGGTGCTATTTACTGGGACAAAAATATTTTTTTCATTCATTGGCTCATTACATTTACTCATTCCCTTACTTTACTGTTTATGTTAGTGGAAGCGTGTCATGTGTCTAGACTGAAGTGTTATTAAAAAGTTTTGTTTATTGACATTATAGCCTGAAGTTACAAAGATAAAATGATATCCTATAAAGCTGCTAAGATCTTTTCGGATTTCAGCATAACATCCGTACATACCTTGTATATATATATATATATATATATATATATATATATATATATATATATATATATATACAAACATTAAAACTGTGGTGCTCACACTGACCCGATTTTCTGCACTCTGGAAAACATGCCTCAAGGTTTTATTATAGGTAGATTTCATTAAACTGTTTGGGTGACCTTTCTGACGGAGCAAATAATGTGTGGTTTACAACCTGCTCAAATGGACATGGTCACATGCAGGCTTACCATGCAAATCAGTTCGGGACGCAACTCAGGAGGCCAAGGAAGGTTTCTGATGATTGAACCACTGATAATACATTTTCTCTTGTGGTTAACAATGGAAGATTCACCCAGATGTCACAGCACTCCTAAAAAACTACTGCACTGCCCATGGTCAGTTGAGAATGTAGGGGGGTAAAGATATTTTTTCTGGGGCAAGAAAGATGCCAACATGATCACTGTCATAGATATTAGGTTTATGTTAACTTGCATTTAGAGTAGCCAGATTTGTCTGAAGCAAATCTTAACTCAAACAAATGAACCATTCGGACTAGCCAGGTTTGTGTGAAGCAAACCTTAATGACTCAAACAATTGAGCCATTGCAGAAATAGGTAAGCTCTCTGACCTTTTAAATAAATATTTAATTTTATTTTCTTATACCTGGATAGATTAATATATTACATTTTGAACAGTTCAGACTTACATGTTCTGGGATGACCTGTCTGGAAGATCTCCTATGATCCTACTGTCTTAAAGTATACTACCTGACGAGCAAGGGATTAATACGTTAGTAGTTTCAGGATTTAGCATTTTGAGAAAAGCCTTTTCCTTAAGCTTTGCATTCACTCCTGGTAAATTCAATTAATCCCAAAGACAATGGAAAACATCTGTTTTAACCAAGGCAATATTCCCAGAGACAATAGTAAAATTTCATTTTAATAAATCAATAATCTCAGAGACAACTGTGAAAATCAATTTTAACTATGGCAATAAGTTCAGAGATATAAGGAAGAAGTCTAACCTTGACCAGAACTTATGGCAATTAGAGTGGTATGTATATATGTTACTTTTTTCCAGGTCATATCTGAAGGAGACAAGAACAACAAGGGAAAGGTCCATGCTTGTAGGTTTTGTGTATTTAGTTTACTGGTACAGTCTAGTCCCGGATCAATAACTGCATTCCAGCCACCTCCTATAATGTAAAGGTGGTCTGGGTATTTACATAAGTTATATATTTCCAAGATAAAGTCTTGTTGTTTTTGGCATGGGCCATATAAGTTTAGGAACATTTGTTTTTACCCTCAATTAGCCCTGGAATTATGAAACAACACCATCTACCATTTGGATCAGAGTTGTGCTCAATGACTGAATCCAGGAATGATTTTTTTTATTAAGATAGCCACCCCTTTACAATTAACGCTGTCGCTAGCTGCAATGATAGTTTTTATCCATTTCCTATTTCTGTCTCCTCTCCATTCGTCCTTAAACTTATGGGTTTCTTGAATGAAACATATATTCGCATCTGATTTAAAAATTAGGTGCATCAACAGTTTTTGTGTTATCTTGCAAGCCTCTCGAGTCCCACGACTCTAATGTTCACATTATAAGAATTTAGCATGTGAAATAGGTAATAGTGATTTTGGTTTGAGGAATTTATTTTTTATGTAGACTCCAATAGCATTTTCTAACCATAAATTCCAATTTAAATTCAAAACAGTTCTTAGCTTAGAAGCACTTAGCTCTTTCAAACCTATCCCTGTGCCTAGCCCCCTATCCTTCTCATTTGAAAGACTATGAAAAAGAAAGGTTACACCACCAACCCAGATAATATAAAGTGTAAACAGAACAAAAGTACAACTTGTAAAAGTTTTTCTAGTTAACCATAACCTAATATACAATACTATCCCTACCAGTCATCCAATGCTCCACATACACTAGCTTCCTGGATGTATGTATTGCCAAGTATGGGTGGATGACACTGCATAACAAATGACAACTGCATGGAAACTGCTGGATTGGGAATTTTGTCTGATATTACTGATAACATGTAGAAATAGAATCACATTTCAACGAGAGAGTACAAAACATCAACAGAACAGTAGTATGATATTTGGAATACATAAATATAAAGTTATATCAGGTTGTTCTGGTTGTTGATGGCATTATCTAGGGTATATTATGGCTCCAGCCAGGAGCTCTGGATTAGAAGTATCAGTTTTTGTAATAAGAGATTTTATCCTGGCTGGCCATCAATGTCTGCTCTGAAGATAAAAAGTTTTTCTGAATGATCATCAATGGGCGTCAAAGGAGTGTGCTTCATTTGGTTTATAAGGCTTTATAAAACAACAAGTAAGCTGATTATGTACTTATATGAACTTACAGAATAGTCACCATCCCTCCACCCTTCTCTTTTGAGTTGAGTGTTAAGGCCCCTATGCTTCAAAGAACAGAGAACATTTATAAGAGAGCTTGACTGAGTTCAAGCAACAAAAGTCTGCAACAAGAAAGAGTATTCTGTTACATAGCTAATGTCAAGAAAGTCTAACTCATCTCGAGTTACTGAAAATGTGGAGTCTATTCCTTGCAAGAGGTACAGCCAACAATCGTGTTCCTCAAAATAATTATTCTGCTGGGTTAGAAGTCTATTGATGTTCTCTGTACATTTTATAGCCCTCATGGCTAGTCTATACTGAGAGGAATATGATATGATGTACACATCTGCCTCGGTAAGTTGAATGATGAAATAGACCCTGAATGTTGACCAGTTAAATGCTAACCAACAAAACAGCAGTCATAACACTCTAGCATAGGAACACTTTCATAGTAATATGTTCTCTTGGCTAAACTGCACTGAGGGATTGTGAATAAAAAAAAAAAATCAGTAAGACTGTCTAAGTTGGTTAAGGGCTGGGATCAGCCATCCACGCTTAAGAACTGGAAGCTTAGAACTTGCAAAACACAAAAAACTGTGGACCAAGGCCAACCTTTAGGTTGCTAACTTCTCCAAGGGGCTGTGGCATTGCAATCCTCATTCGGAAAATTAATCCCAGCCATCAAACCATCGTAGAAGGACTAACCCACTGGTTAATATCCCATGCACCAGTGGCTGAAGATTCTCGCGTTCAATCCTCCATGCAGGCTAAATTTACACTGGTGGTGACGTTAGTAGTGTGAGGTTTCAGGAGGGAAGTGGCATCACTAAATGGTTCCTACTGCTCAACATTTTGTGTCATTTCAGTTCCTGTATGTTTGCGCCTAGCATGGGAAATTACTTCTGTGTTTTATTTAAAGCGGAATTAACCTGAACCAGAGTTCTTGTAATAAGAGAAAAAAAAAAAAAAACAGCAGCAATCGAATGCTCTTAGTGTCCTGTTTTAATGAAGTTGAACGTAAATGGAGTAGCTCACGGTTCCAGTGATTTACCATAGGATTTCATAAATGCCACCTTTGCATCCTTAGGAGAGTTCACTTCATACTTAATATCATTGTTGTACAAAAATTAGTGTTATTGCATCTGAAACTTAATTCTGTGTTTGATAAGGTCTGTGCAGAATGGTGAGAGGGATTGGTGTCTCTGTTTAATGAGTAATTGAAGATCTGGGGAAAAACAGATCTTATGGCCATTCCAGACTAATTGTTTCTGTTTTTTTTTAGCTACCATAAGGATACATTGTGTGTCTTGAAAATTCAATAGCTTAACGT
The DNA here is from genome assembly GCF_019279795.1 of Protopterus annectens. Taxonomy (NCBI): domain Eukaryota; kingdom Metazoa; phylum Chordata; order Ceratodontiformes; family Protopteridae; genus Protopterus; species Protopterus annectens. Next base: position 474,160,497 of record NC_056750.1, read on the forward strand.
AAACTTGTCTTGGTGTAGCAGGATCTTGACGTTTGTGCAGCGCTCTTTGGGCACTTTCTATTATCTAGTTGGCACTCTCACTGGTTTTGCATAGGGTTTCAAAAATCTGCTTGGTAACACTTATTAGCTGGCTATGCTCATATCTTTCTGGAAGACCTCTTAATAGTATATTGTTTCAGTAACTTCTAGCTTCCAGATCCAGGATTTTTGGTTGCATATCAGATAGCACAGCATTTTTGGTGCTTAGTTCTTTTGTTAGTTTTGCCAGCTGGTTTTCATTAGCTTGCGTTTTAGCTTCAATCTGGTCCATTCTCTCTGCAAGGTGATTGGTTGTAGTGCCAAACCCTAATAGTTATTCAGAGAAGCTTTGAGCAGCCATCTGAACTGGTAGAAGGGCTTGTTTGCATTCCTCCATACAGAAGTTAGCTTTGGGTTTCTGTTTTGCATTGGGTTTCATTAACTTTTGCTGCCGTTTAGTTTTCTGCCTTTTGGAGATGACTTCGTTTTCGGGGGAGGATATTGCCAACAGCTTTGTTTTAGAGGCACTTTGTTTCTTCTGACATTTCTTTGATGCTTTAGAAGTTTCAGTTATCCAGATCCAGACTGTAGTGTTGGAGTCTTTATGCCTGCAGCTTACAAGTGGTGAGGGTATTGAAAGTAATCAGCAGAATATTAAGCTTATTATCTGATGTATATAGCCTTAGAACTCCCGTTTTTAGCCAGGAACAGTTTGCAGTCATTTTTCGAAAAAGTTCATCCTATTAGCATTTTCATGGCTTTTGACATGTTTTAACTTGTCTTAGTAGAGAGCTTTGTGGAGACTGTGCTTACTGGATATTCACCATCTTGGAATCTAAAGAAATGAAGATGTTGACAGTAATGTTTCAGATGTATAAAACGTAATAGGAAATGAGGTAAAAATACAAGAGGGAATAAAAAAGTTGTGACCTTGGTGTAAAAGTTATCTTTTCAGGCGAAAAAAAGTTTATGTTAAATAAATGTTATAGTGGCTGGCCACTATAAAATCAAAAACAACTGTGTGTCCATGCCTTTCCTATTCATAGAATCGCACCTTGAGCTACTATTATTCATTGACATTCCTCTACATTTCCAAGATCCCTTTTGGGGCATATTGTGGAGTTCAAAACCCAATAGAATGGTGAAAAAGCCTGGAATTATTGCATTAATTCATTTTTGAATGTTTTTTTATCAGGCAGATGAAAAAATTAAGAGTTACATATGCCAGTTGTGATCCATTTTCATGTACATGTTTTAATGCATTTCAAGGTGCTATTTACTGGGACAAAAATATTTTTTTCATTCATTGGCTCATTACATTTACTCATTCCCTTACTTTACTGTTTATGTTAGTGGAAGCGTGTCATGTGTCTAGACTGAAGTGTTATTAAAAAGTTTTGTTTATTGACATTATAGCCTGAAGTTACAAAGATAAAATGATATCCTATAAAGCTGCTAAGATCTTTTCGATTTCAGCATAACATCCGTACATACCTTGTATATATATATATATATATATATATATATATATATATATATATATATATATATATATATATATACACAAACATTAAAACTGTGGTGCTCACACTGACCCGATTTTCTGCACTCTGGAAAACATGCCTCAAGGTTTTATTATAGGTAGATTTCATTAAACTGTTTGGGTGACCTTTCTGACGGAGCAAATAATGTGTGGTTTACAACCTGCTCAAATGGACATGGTCACATGCAGGCTTACCATGCAAATCAGTTCGGGACGCAACTCAGGAGGCCAAGGAAGGTTTCTGATGATTGAACCACTGATAATACATTTTCTCTTGTGGTTAACAATGGAAGATTCACCCAGATGTCACAGCACTCCTAAAAAACTACTGCACTGCCCATGGTCAGTTGAGAATGTAGGGGGGTAAAGATATTTTTTCTGGGGCAAGAAAGATGCCAACATGATCACTGTCATAGATATTAGGTTTATGTTAACTTGCATTTAGAGTAGCCAGATTTGTCTGAAGCAAATCTTAACTCAAACAAATGAACCATTCGGACTAGCCAGGTTTGTGTGAAGCAAACCTTAATGACTCAAACAATTGAGCCATTGCAGAAATAGGTAAGCTCTCTGACCTTTTAAATAAATATTTAATTTTATTTTCTTATACCTGGATAGATTAATATATTACATTTTTGAACAGTTCAGACTTACATGTTCTGGGATGACCTGTCTGGAAGATCTCCTATGATCCTACTGTCTTAAAGTATACTACCTGACGAGCAAGGGATTAATACGTTAGTAGTTTCAGGATTTAGCATTTTGAGAAAAGCCTTTTCCTTAAGCTTTGCATTCACTCCTGGTAAATTCAATTAATCCCAAAGACAATGGAAAACATCTGTTTTAACCAAGGCAATATTCCCAGAGACAATAGTAAAATTTCATTTTAATAAATCAATAATCTCAGAGACAACTGTGAAAATCAATTTTAACTATGGCAATAAGTTCAGAGATAGTTAAAAAAACATTTTAAGTAAAACTTCATACAAATCTGCATATTCAGAAAATGTCTCAATCTGAATTTAACACAGGACACTGAAATACAAAATAAAACAGAACCACTATGCATTCTTTTTTGTCTATATTACATGCGTAACTTCGGTTACTCTCTTGAATCCAGGCACTGTTCATATGCGGCTTTCACATACAAACAAAGACGGTTACAAGGAAAAAAAAAGCAGATGGACTGAAAGAATGAAAAAAGCTCATTAAATAAAAATAATTCTAGGAACTTAATGGGGAATATTCAGAGGTCTTGACCGTCCCAGTGGTGTGCTGTAATAAGATGTCTTAAGAATTTCAATAAAAATGAGTCATACCATTGTTTTCTTAATATCAAAGCACAGAACAAATATGCATCTAATGACATACATATAAAAATCAAATATCCATAACCTAATAATAAATAAAAAAAAATCCTTCAGAAGATGCAGAGTTATTTTATCACAGCTTTTCCTAAAAGCTATATGGAACAAACATTTTTAAATGAGATCAGAATGTTTCCATAAAGAGGCAATTCCCCAGATGAGTTGCATCAAGACTTCCACAAAGCTACAAAAAGAAAAAAAGGAAAAAGTTACACCCTGCAAAACAAACTCTACATAGCAGAAATGCCTGACAGTCTCTTCTGACAAAAAGAGGTGCTGCATAAATGAAATTTGACAGGCTAAGCGGCTTATTGTCCAGGTGTGCCTCTTCAAAAGCTAAACAAAAATCACTAAGTAATAACTTTTCACTGTACTGGAAGCAACTGCAGTGTCATGGCCATATAAAAAAAAAAAACAAAGAAAGATAGATGGTTGCTGCATTCTGCATATGTCATGAACACAGATGTAGAACCAAAACTAAGGAGCACTGCCATGAGCTAGGTGAAACAATGGAAAGACATGTAGAAGACTTACTGACTGACATACAAGTCAAGTATTTTTTCCCAGATAATGTTCCGGATAAGATAAAGGCCAAACTACAGTCAACATTTCAAGCTTAAAATATAAGGATGTCAACAAGAATCAATACACTGTTTAAGGACAGATACAGGTGATGATTCAAATGTTAGACTAACATCTGTGCTTCACAGTGCTACTACATGTAATTCACCTTTAGGGAGATTCAGTCTCATGTGCATCCTCAGTTGAGCAACTCTGAATATTTAACTTCCACCATCTAAAACAATTCTCAGTGATAGCGCACACACTGTAGACAGGAACTAGAAAAAAATCTTGTGATAATCAGGTGAAGTCAATGAATCCAAACAGCAAATTCCAGATTCCATTTTCTAGTTACTACTAATAAAGAAGGTCTTGGATCATCTGAGAATCATATATGTATATTTATAAAGGAAGTAAAAGTTTAAAAATAATCCTTCATCTGTAAGTATTTATGGAAGACTGAATTATGCCAACGTTAGAGGAAGATAAGACTCAATGATTCAATGCTAAGATAGGAAGAGATGAGATAAAATGGTGATGTATAATCAATCAACAGGGAGGTCTCCAGGAACAGATGGTATTATTGTGGAAGTCTGAAAGTTGGAAAGGAAGAAAGTGATAAAGATCTGGAAGGCTTTGTTTATCAATACTTTAAAAGGGGCTGGTGGATCACAGTGGAGGCTGGTAACTTCAAATCAAAGGGGGGCTGTAAGAGACAGTTGAATGGGTGAGGCCAACAGGAAGGGGTGTGGCCAACTAGAAAGGGGTGGGTCTATGCTAAAAACGCAAACACGGGACTTTAAATACACTGCCCTGGGTGCCGCTGCCAAACCGTCATTATAAGAGTCCAATCAAGACAAAATGAATTGTAGAAGAAAAAAAATATGCATTGGCTACATGACAGCTTAATATCTAGATGGAAACAAAAAGGTTAAGAGACATGAAAAAATAAATTACTTTTTAAATACATTCCTGGAATGCCAGTCAAAATCAAGTATAAAAAAACAGGTCTACTTCACAATGTCGAAAGCCGACAATATCGAAGCTGATATTGTCAGCACCACAACATCAAAAGCGCAGAACATCAAGCAGGTAAATGGAAATCTCCATAGGGGGAGATTTCCGTTTACCTCAATGTAGTGTGGTCTTGGAGTTGGAATATTTAAGTAGGGGGAGTGTGGGAGGCACATCCCCCCATGTGGGGGGTGCAGGGTGGCTTGCCCCCCTGCCTACGCTAGTTAGTAATTTTTTTTTTTTTTTAACGTTATTCGATGTTTTACTACATTGATCACTAGAAGGCAACCTTTAGTGATTCAATGTAGTAAGATTTCGATAATGTGATATAGATGCTAAAAAAACAAGCAGCACTCAACTCAAACCACTTCTCCTTGCACTGCAGTTCTAATTATAATTTATGTTCAGCTTTATAAAAGTACCAAGTAACATGCTGAAAGTAGCAATGTCTATGATACCCCCACTTGTAAAATTGTTTCCTATCCAAAAAAGACCTGCTGCCTGACAACTATTTACTTGTTTCATGGGGAAAACATGATCAAAGTAAAAAATGAATAGCAAACAAGCTCAAGGATTACTGCACAGGTTATGGACCACACATGACAGACTGGCATTCTGTTTAGTTTATGGGTAAAGCTTGCAAAGATGACTGCAAGTATCCAACAAATGTAATGAGCTTCTGAAAATACTGCAATCCTGTCCTTTATTACAAATACTGTCATATGCATTTCAATACCCATGGCTTATATGCTATCTAGTTATGTAAATATTCTCTGCATGGCAACAACAAAAAGGCTTTCAATGTTGGTAATTCTGTAACAGTATGCTTATTAAAGCTTACATGCATCTTACAGTCTCAGACAAACTTACCTGATGGTCATTAAAGCATTTCTACTTAAACACAGAGCAACAGGCACTGCAACAACATGCATTTGCTGAATAAGAAGCATAAATCAATAGTATAAAAATATCACAAAAAACAGAACATTCTGCAAAATCAAGGACAGATGAAAAGCCACTGTAGTACTTGTGTCTACCTTGGATGGGGGGATACTTTGCACACTTACACTGCATAACTGCTCCTTGCCTTGCATGGATACATCCAGAGTCACTATGTGGGGGAGTGGGGTGCAACAAGTATGTCACAATTTGAAACGTTTCTGGCAGACGGTGATGGCCTCAACACATTTATCATTCCTCAGGCTCAGAGCAAGAAATCTGGACAAAGCCATAAACAGAAGTGGGACAAAGGCCCAAAAATAAGGACAATTTTTAAATATTGCTCTTATAAACTTAGAAAGACAAGAGAATAGTAGGTATTGTATTAGTATGAATTTTCTGACTGGTATAAAATCTGAAACTCAAATGTCTGTCATTATTTTCTAACTTCTATCTTTAGTGATTTGCACTAATTTGCCAGAAAACCACAATTTTATGAAAAATGGACCAAAATGTGATGCAAAAATATAAAATAGCCATACAATACAGCTGGGACCTGTCAAAGAAGGGACAGTGTTAACTTGAACAGCTGACAAAATAAGAGAATCTACATGCATTTCTGAAATTAAATGTCATCTGTAACTCTGATCATTACAATCATTTATTAATTGTAAACTCTCCACGTTTTCTTCCAAATTTGCCATTTTGCGGAGGGATTATTAGGGGGAGAACAACATTTTGAGCCAAAATCGGGGACAGTTGAGAGGTTTGGCTATACCAGATTCTATAAAGCAATTTATTTGTGCATAGCTCTCATCCTCAAAACAGGAAGTCTGGACAAAGCCAAATATATTGGGGGAACATACAAACAGTACTAAAAATTGTTCTTGTATAGATTTAGACAGTTGACATAGCAGTTCTTGCTTTAGAATGCATTTTTCTGAAGAGTATGAAGTCTGAAACTCTGTCTGTCATTATTTAGTGACGTCATTCCTAAATGATTTGTCAGAAAACCACAAATTTTATGAGGAACAAACCAAAACAGAAAGCAGGAGCCAGCAGAACATGACCCAATAAAATACTTAATTGGTAGAATAACATGTAAAATTAAAGCAGAGAGTATGCACAAACCGGTTTCGGCTGGTAAACTAGACACAGCCTTCCTCAGTGTGAAACAAGCAACTGCAAAGCTGAAATTAAATACACTGCAAACAAACATGATTGGATAAATCTAGAGCTTGTCATTTAAACCTGGTGGGAATAAGCCACCTAACTTAATAATCCATTTTTTCTCTTTAGAATTTAATAGTGAATGCCAACCTGTTTTATTCACTTGTTTGCCATGAATAATATCAATAATAGTGAAGGGAAAACTGGCTGTGTAATGTGTTAGGTGATGTTTGTATAGAGCATTGTGAATTCTGCCTTTTTTGATATTGCTTATGTGCTCCGAGATCCTTAATCTTAATGGTCTGGAAGTTTGACCAATGTAAAATGCGCCACATGTACATGTGGCTAAATATACTATCCAATCGGAGCTACAATTAGCAAAGAATTTTATATCATATACAGTGGCAGAATTTCTACTGGTAAATTCTTTTGTTTTGGAAACTTTATTACAATGAGTGCAATGTCCGCAAGGATAACAACCAACAGGTATGCTGCCAGTAATAGTAGTTTGTATTGGTTCTGGGTGACTGTTAACATGCGCATGTTTATAATGGTTAAATTGACTGCCCAAATTTCTGCCTTTCCTAAAAGAAAAAAGGCACCGTTCAGGAACAATATTAGACAATTCGTTGTCATACAATAATAAATTCCAATGTCCAATTGTGCATAGGAAACATCCAGAATATAACACCATTCTACATGCCTCCAGTTTTCATCCCCCACATATTGCCAAGAATATTCCCAAATCTCAATTTATTAGGTCAAAACGTATCTGTTCTGATGAGTCCTCCTTTCAAGCAGAAAGCAGGGATTTAACCAGACGTTTCAGATCTAGGGGATACAAAATGGGGCATGTTTTTGATGCTATTAACCAAGTTAACCATATGAATAGGGATTACCTATTGGCATATAAGAATGTGGAAAAACCTACTCATCAACCCATCAGATTTACCACTACCTATGGCAGGAATTCGGATAGCCTCATCCAGAGTGTCAATAGACATTGGAATTTATTATTGTATGACAACGAATTGTCTAATATTGTTCCTGAACGGTGCCTTTTTTCTTTTAGGAAAGGCAGAAATTTGGGCAGTCAATTTAACCATTATAAACATGCGCATGTTAACAGTCACCCAGAACCAATACAAACTACTATTACTGGCAGCATACCTGTTGGTTGTTATCCTTGCGGACATTGCACTCATTGTAATAAAGTTTCCAAAACAAAAGAATTTACCAGTAGAAATTCTGCCACTGTATATGATATAAAATTCTTTGCTATTTGTAGCTCCGATTGGATAGTATATTTAGCCAAATGTACATGTGGCGCATTTTACATTGGTCAAACTTCCAGACCATTAAGATTAAGGATCTCGGAGCACATAAGCAATATCAAAAAAGGCAGAATTCACAATGCTCTATACAAACATCACCTAACACATTACACAGCCAGTTTTCACTTCACTATTATTGATATTATTCATGGCAAACAAGTGAATAAAACAGGTTGGCATTCACTATTAAATTCTAAAGAGAAAAAATGGATTATTAAGTTAGGTGGCTTATTCCCACCAGGTTTAAATGACAAGCTCTAGATTTATCCAATCATGTTTGCTTGCAGTGTATTTAATTTCAGCTTTGCAGTTGCTTGTTTCACACTGAGGAAGGCTGTGTCTAGTTTACCAGCCGAAACCGGTTTGTGCATACTCTCTGCTTTAATTTTACATGTTATTCTACCAATTAAGTATTTTATTGGGTCATGTTCTGCTGGCTCCTGCTTTCTGTTTTGTTGAATCCCTATTGAGCCGTGCAGTTGATTCCGTGCATGTTTTTTTCTGGATACATTGAACAAACCAAAATAAGAAGGAAAAATCTATTCATTCTGCAAAAATCTGGACAGTTAAGAGATATAGTTCAGCCAGGGCTGTCTGATTTTGCCAACCCCCCCCCCTCACAAAATCATGGTTGAATGGGTCTCCCCCCCGCAGCTATTCCAATGTCCTATTACTTGGTTATTTTGTCCCATTTACCATAAACACTGTAATGTGCATTCTGCTTTACTTCTACGATGATTTGGATTTCATTTAAAAGTTTTTACATTTTATAGCACAAACACTAATAGACATCTGCAAAGCAATGCAGTCTCACAATGAAAATAGACTCTGCATTAAAACTTCTCTGCCCTTGAAACTCACATTTCATTGAAACAGCATTGAAACCCACATTCAAAGAAAATACATCTGGCCAGTGGCAGACAAAGATTAACTTTGGGCTGTTTTCAAATCATAGGCCCCTTGCACAGGACACATACATGTGCCCTTTGATACACCTTCCTGATTGTATTAAATTATATTCCTTGTATAATACAGTACAGCTGTTAGAGGGCATTTTAAATTTATTGTTTTGAACACTTTTCCAGTAAACAATGAAACAAAATGCATGCACCAATAATGACAAAAACTGCCCAGTTCAGAACATTTCCATCATAAAAGTCTATTCAAACTTCTACAATCCACCAGTATCAGTAAACATGCACAATCTCTGCAAAAGTGAATGTCATCTAAATAATTTCACATTAAAGAGATTGTTAACTAATGAAGAGGCTGCTGCTAGCAAACAACTTCATAATTCATTGTTTCATCTACAAATAAAGTGCCTGTTGCCACTGAGGAATAAATTGCCCATGTTACATTGAAAAAAATGATAAGCTAGTAGTATTGCAATAGGGAATGGATAGAAAACTGATAACAGGTTAATCGTTACTAGGTATCTCCACCAAAGAAGACATTCTGAGGACTGCAGCATCCACCCCCTTTAAAAGTACAACACTACAGTATCAGAAATGCATCTATATACTGTGGGAGTAGAACCCACAGCCTTCTGCATCAAAAGTAAGTACACTGCCTGTTGTGATATTAATACAAGCAGGCTCACCATAAGCAGCATTAAACTTCTCTTCAAGCTCTGTTCCTTGTAAAATCCACTCGTCACTCAACTGTATCTCTCAACTTTGAAGCACAAAAATCTGAAAAACGCCAAAACTTATTTGGGGGGGGGGGGCAAAAGCCCAAAAACTAGGGACACATTTTAAACATTGCTTGTATAATCTTGGAAAGTTGCTAGAATAAAATGCTGTTACCACCATGCATTTCACTGCCAGGTCTTGAACTCAGGACCCTGTGCACTACAGTCAGAGCAACATATTACTATGCTAACCAGCTGTTTCTTGAAAGACAGGTAGATAAACGTAAATGGCTATCATTTGGTGACTTCAGTTCTCACTATAGCTTTTAACCTCTTAGCACAAAACACCTAGACAAAGTCAATAATGGGGGAATACAGCTCCCAAACATATTCATTCAGTGAATTCAGTTCTCACCATAGCTTTCAACCTCAGCACAAAAAACCTGGACAAAGTCAATAATGGAGGAATACAGCCCCAAAAATAGGAACAAATTTCAAATATTGATCTTATAAACAGAAAATTGTTAGAATAAAAGATTTTGTGTTACCATGTACTTTCTGAAGAATATGAAGCCAGAAATTCAAATGCCTGTTATTATTTAATTTCATAAGAAGAAATATATGAGGCAAAAATTTCACAAGTGGTGGTGGTTAGGGAATTCAGGCTCTTACTACCAGCTCCCAAGGTAGTACAGGGTTTGATTCTAGACACCAGTATATTCCCCAGAGTTCTCTCTAGCCACCAGGTATATTTTAGTGGGGCATTTTACACACACACACACACACACACACACACACACACACACACACACACACACACACACACACACACACACACACACCTAAGTAGATAACAGCCCAGTTCCATTGCTGCTGTGAGAGCAAACTGCTATCTAGTCTGCAGACACTGCAGTCTGATCCCCTTCCAGTCTATGCAGTTACAACTGCATAGACTTCTGGGATCTCTGCTGTTGAAGGCTGTCTTCCTAATCCGGACAGTCTCAGCAGTAGTCTGGATTCTGTGCTCGTGCTCTGGATTGGTTCACCAGCAGTTTGGATATCGGGAAATGCGACGAGTGTGCACATGCAAAGTTCCGGGACTTATGTTTGTTTTACAGCTGTTCTCTTTTCTTTTACAGCTGGGGGGGTTGCAGTCATATAGCACGAGCCACCCCTGGTGGATCAGCATCTTAGAAGAAACTGTGGTAGCTGTATTACCTAAACAGGGTCAAGACACTTCAGACCCAGCTTCATATAAACCCATTCTGATTTAAAAAATGATTATAAAAAGTGTTTATGGCAATAGTGCCTACATTAATGGCTATGGATCAATGTAGTTTTATGGAAAGGAGGAAGCACTGGACATTATTGAAACAGTAATGATCCAGATGGATGCACAGTCTAAGAGAATGCTGTTATTGCTGATGGGTCTTCATACAGACAAAACTTTAAATTGAGTCAGCTGGGATTTTATGAATAGAACAGTAGCATTTGTATGCCTTCTGTGAAGGGGCGCCGAGCTGGCAACTCAACACCATAAAAACTCTACTGCCAATCTGATCCCCTAGCCAGGAAAAGCCAAAAGGCATGCTTATAACAGCAGCATTTGTGTTTTCAGACAGAACAACAGAGCTAATTAGGAGGCTATATGAATGGGCAGAAGCAAGAATTAAGATGGGAGGGTTCCTTTCTGACAAGCTGTGTTTAAGAGTAACTAGACAGAAGTGTCATCCTTCCCTTTTGTTTGCTTTATATTTAGAGCCATTGGCAAAGAAAATAAGAAACTCACAATTTCAAGAATATAACTGGTAGGATAATAAAGAAAAGTTAGCTTTATTCACAGATATTATTCTATACTTGATAAATCCAGAAAAATACATTTTGGTGCTGTGGAGCATTTTAGATAATCTCAGCTTTTTTCAGAGTAGAAAATAAATGATTATAAAACAAAAAAGCAGTAAACTATGTATCCCTATATTACATGGTTTAGCAGCACCTATACTTATGGGGACACGATAAGATGAATTGTTTATGTATAGGGATAAAAATGGTTCTATTATGGCTGCTAAGGATATGTTGAAAAGGACTAAAGAAAAAATACAAAAATTGAAAAACAGGAAACTCTTGCTTATAAAGATAGTGAGATACATGCAGACAATGATTTTAGTCTATTTACTTGCATATACAGGTCAAGCATATTTTTATCAACCAGATGGAAAGTTGTGGACTGTAACACAGAAGTAGTGGTTCAGGTTTACCCACTTTGAAAGGATACTTCAGAGCTATGCATATAAGGCTCACATTCATAACACTAACAGCAGAATGTTATATGTGGAAAGGGATGATGATGGGGAGGGGCGGGTTCAAGAAGCAAGGAGAGAATAGGATTTTGGATTCAAGTCCTTAAGGAGATTAGCATAAATCTTACAGAATATTATATTCATAAAGTAGGAGAAAGTAATTTAAAAAAGGGAAAGGAAATTTCACCAATAGGTATGATTGCAAGTATAGAAAATAGGCTGCAGGAGGCTGACATTTACTGTAGAAAATTAGCAAAGGAATCAATGTACTGGAAGCAAATGACTAAGGTGATAAAGGTAACAGAGTGGGATGCAGGTTACAGAATGTCGTTCCTACCAGGCATTGATAACGGACAAAAAGCAAACAAAGGGATGAGGGATTATTAAATGGAAGACCAACTGTAGTGGAATTTTTAGTTGAGTTTAAAATAGAAGCTGCTGTTAAAAATGTATAAGTAGGGAATAAAAAACATTGCATGATAACTAAGAATAAACCAGAAGTGCTTAGAAAAGATTGGGAACAGACAATGGAAAATAATTTACATAGGAACAATGGGAAGACATCTGTATGGCTACCAAGTATATGCTGGAGGTGTGATGGGAAAGACAGAGGTACTTGGGAACATCTTTTTTTTTTGTTGGGGGGTTACAATAAGTTGGCAGATTTAAAAAATATTCCTATAGAATACTTTGTCAGAAATGTAGCAGGACCAAGTGGCTGTAACTAAAGAAATTATTCTTTTGAGCTGTGACCTAAGAACTTAACTGTCCAGACAAAGCAAGGCATAAGGCCTTACTAAGTTTATTGCTATTGGCTGCCAAAAAAGGGAAAACTAGAAAATGGAAAGCAAAATTTAAACCAACTATAACTGAAGTACTGAACATTGTAAATAAGATAAATAAACAAATTAAAGATGGCATCATTGGAAAACGGAAAGAGTAAATTACATAGAAATTAATGGAATTTGTGGGAGTAGCACTTGCAAAATAATGTTTCAGAGAATGAGTACCTTTCAAGCTTTCTTTAAATGAAGGTTATGGTTTCAATTAAGTGAGTGAATAAAGTACCTTCCGAATTAGGATATATGATCTGCTGATAGCTCCATTACTACTACTTAGTCCACAATGGTAACTTCCTGAAAAGGTTTCTGACATACTATCTCAATGTATGTAAGGCTAACAAGGAAGTACCTAAAATCAAATAGTTATTTAATGAAGATAAGTTCAAACAACTGGCTACACCTCAAAAATAATAATGTCCATGTTCACAGTGATGTCATATCTTTTCAAATGCATATTCATATCAGAAGTGATAGAAATAACAGTATAAGCCAAGGACAATGTTATGCTTTCATGTTATTTCATTCTTTCTTTAAATACTGCAAGAAAAACTCTAGCTACCACCTTCTTATTGCCAACTCTCTTATGCTTCTCCTATCCTAACAAACTTAATACTCAAAGAAACTTGCCTCCTGCTGCAATAAAATAGCTAAATTTGCCACCAATCTCCCTCATAGGGTCCACCATTGCCAGAGCTTAAAGCAATTAAATAGGCTTGAACTACACCACTACCTAACATATTCACAATTAACTACAGCACACAAACTCATCATTCAGAAAACTGCCCTGCACTACATAACATATTACTGACCTACTGTCCAGCAAAGGACCTCCGCACTAGTAACCAATTCTTATTACTTATGAATAAGACAAATAATGTTGCAGGATATTCGCTCTACTCCCAATGTGTCGCTAAACTCTGGAATAGTATCCCCACACAAATAACTCTCCGACAAACTCAATAGCTTTAAAACATATCTTAAATGATCCTGGTCCTGCGCATGTTCATCTCAAGGTTGAGATGACGTGCTCACCATATGGCACTCTCCAAATACTCTCCTTAACAGAATACTCTCAACCTATCACTGAAATGACAAAACAATTTTTATACACAACTGCTCCCTGTAAAATCCACTAAGTTGAAAGTGGGCTTTTTCCTTTGTAACTTCCACCTCTGTAAAATCTTCAAATGTATAAATGTAATTACTGTATCTTTATAAATATACATACAACTATAACTACTCTGTATTTAACTGGAATGTAGTATAATGCAATGTAAACAAATGGCACTTGTCTCCTCGGGCCTCTTCTGAAAATAGGTATTACACAGTTAGACTTTCCTAGTAAACAAAGTCAAATAAAATTATTTTTTTTGTTTATTGGGTATGTGGACAGGTTTAAGAACTTTTCTTTTTATGCATGACCAGGGTCTAGGGGAAAAGAAATACGAACTGTACACAGTAACAAGAACTGATCCAAATAAAGCTACATGAAGATGACAGAGTATTACACTAAAACTACAGGTATGATTATAGGGAAGTGAGAAAACCTTAAACTGCAGTTTTGAGTGAAACTCAATAATTAATGTAACTGAGAAAGGTAAGGCAGAATGAACATCAGTAATTCACAAATTAATAGGATTGCTTAAAATAACCTTGAATGATAAACATCAGAAAGCAGCAGAGAATGATTTTGTGAAGAATTGATTGGCCAGCTAGATCCTACAGTGGCTGGTTAATTTCTTTGGCAGAGTTATTCAGTCAGCTGTGGCAATATTTATCAGTATGTTATAGTTTTGTTTTCCTAATAAAGCAGATGTTCACATTTTATTTATTTATTTATTTATTTATTTATTTTTATTTTACATTTGTTGACAGGGCTAGTCTAGCTGGACATATATCCGTTTTCAGTAGAGGCCCGGGGAGAAAAGCTCCAAAAATATGAAAACAATGTACATCAAAAAAGCAAAGCAAATTACAAAATACAATGGAAGGCTTGTGTAATAATGTAAGAGAAAAAATGAACAGTTAGCAAGCACAAGGCAAGTCAACCAAAAACAGCTGGTTAACAATACAAATTTCAAGGATGCAACATACTGAAGTTGGCACAATAATAACTTATAAGAAAATATCACAAGATGGTAAATCATGCAGAAGGAAGAAAAAAAATGTATTTAATATAATATAAAAGAAGTAACTGGCATCAAATAGTTATATGATTTAGAGGGACAGTTAGTGGATAGAGAGGGAAGGAAGGAGTGAGGGAGAAGTAATTTCAGTCGGGATTAGTACAAGGACAAAGCCACTGAGTTTTAAGATATTCTTTGATGTGTTTTTTGAATAGGGGTGTGGAGTTAAGGTTAGTTATTTCTTGAGGGAGCTGATTCCAGACTTTCCCAACAGAGTTTGCAAATAATGAGTCACCAGCTTTATTGTATGATTTAGTAGAGGCTACTAGAAGTTTATTTGCAGAGCGTAGAGTAGCTAGGTTCTTATAAGGTGAGATAAGTTTTGTAAGGCTTGGGGTAGATTCTGGGTAGTGAAGCGACTTATGAACAATAAGTAGTTGCTGATAGAGTAAGTGATTATTTAGTTCTAACCAGTCAAGTTGCAAGAGGTTGAGACAATGGTGAGTTCTAAAGGGAGTAGCAGAGATGAATCTAGATATACTATTATGGGTAGAGAGTTTGGTCAGGTTATTCTTTGATAAGTTAGTATATATAGCAGTGGCATAGAAAAGGGTAGAGATCAGGTGGGTCTGGGCAATGGTCTTTCTAGCTGCTGCTGTAAGAAAGGGTTTAATACGGTAGAGAGTACCTATTTTTTTGTTAACTGATTTAATGGTATTGTTCATATGGTCATCAAAAGTAAGTTGGTTATCAATAGTTACACCTAGTAGGCGCGTGGTCGTGTCTGGGTTAATACAAGTAGCATTATTAGAGGAGATGGTAAAGAAAGGTGTGGAGGATTTGAGAGTAGGGGTAAAGAGAAGTTGTTTTGTTTTTTTGGCATTAAGAAGAAGGGAGTGCTCCATGTGCAGTCTTTGAAAGTGAGGCATTTACAGGGTCAATTGCCTAGTACAGGACTGAAGCACAAAAGAGGAACTCTAGCAGGAAGCATGGAGCACACCGTTTCCTCAGTCATCCTCCTCCTCCATTTGCTCATCGAGATAAAGGATATGCTGAAAAAAATTACCCTGTGAGTAATTTATGTAATATAATGCTTCACCATAGAAAACATATCTTCCCTGCACTTGAAAGTTTTCTCTTCTCTAATTCAGACATGCAGCAGCTTCTAAACCATAAAAGAGGACTTAGATTAGAAGAATGAAATTTGGTGTGCCCAGTACTGAGGTAGAGAACTGATCCTTTATACAAGAGCAATTCCTGGAAACCAAAGTAGAGTAAATCACTGTTCTGTCCAACTCAAGACCTCGATGACTGCAGCACAGCAGGCCCATCTGTCAGTGTCTGCTTTGAGTTATTGTGAGTTCAAATTCATTACTTCAGTAATGCCATCAATCTGTATTAACCTCTACTGCCCCTCCTATTGCTTTTCAATTTTCCCATCAGTGCCCTCTATCCTATCATTGCATTTTCTGGCCAAAGTATTTGAGTTTAACTTATGCTATGACACTTTCCATTGAGCAGTCCTCTGTTATTTCTTATGTATTAACTGATTCAGTAGTCTCCAACACCATAGTTCAAAAGCAAATACTCTAGTTCACAGCCTTACTTATAGCCCAGCTCCCACCGCCATATGTTTCAACTAGGAAAAGCACAGCTTTGACTACAGGTGCCATTGCAGACAATGGCATATGTTTATTCTTTAAAAGCTCATCCAGATTTACCATAGCTGTCCTTCCAACTTTATTCGGTGGTTGAAATCACTATCTGGAGAGCTGTTCAAGACTAGAAAAACAGAAATGTTTTTGCCTCCATCTCTGCCTTGTCTATTTGAAAACAGTTAATTGGAAAATATGACATTTTTAGTTTTCTGAAGTTCAGCAGCAGGCCAGTAATAGCTGTTGTGTAAATATAAAATATTTTCCCCTATTCCATTTTGGATTGTTTCATTTTTGCTTATACTTCCTGTGTGGTTCCGAAAAAAATATTGTACACATGAATAGCTAATTGTTGTAGTACAAATGTTCAGCTATAATTGCTGCATGTTATCATAAGATCCTTGAAATATGAGTATAGCCTAATGTACAACATGATGTACTAGTTTAAGATAATATGGAAGTTTAGTATAATTCAGAATATCCCTGTAGGAAGTGACCTCAGCACAAGAGCTGTAGTAATTGGTTGTTTTGGACCATTTCTAGCTCTTTTGTAGTTCCCTGTTTAAAATCCGCCTCTGGGCATTTTTTTCTGGCTATACTGCTCAGACAAGCTCCCCGTGGTCCTGCAGAGTGGTCCTAGCTACAGAGAACTCAGAAAAGTGACTACTTTCTGGATTTAAGTATCTTTGCTGTTTTTTTACTTGGAATAGCTTCTGTAGCTTACCCTGAACAAGCTTAAACTGTTTTTTTAGCTGTTTGCTGCATTATTTTAAAATCTGCACTTAAAGTTACTTTTTAGTCGAATGTGATCGAAAGTTTGTTTGTTTGTTTAATTTAACTGTTGAGGCTGCCCACTAAAGTGTGCTAGCCTGTGTAACTGATTTATCACTGTTTCTGCATTTTCTGTGTGTTTCTATAAAAAAAACAAAAAAATAATCCTTGTTTTCCCACCTCTCCTCGACTAGTTTAATCCAGTTTACAGGCATTGCTGTATTCTGGGCTGTGGTGTAGTTCCTGTGTTGTCCATTACCTTACTTGGATAGAGGGAAGTTTCTTTGCTCACCAGTGGGAGTGGGGAGCCTTGAGCAGCCTACCTGTCCCTGTAGGAAGTGACCTCAGCACAAGAGCTGTAGTAATTGGTTGTTTTGGACCATTTCTAGCTCTTTTGTAGTTCCCTGTTTAAAATCCGCCTCTGGGCATTTTTTTCTGGCTATACTGCTCAGACAAGCTCTTCGTGGTGCTAGCTACAGAGAACTCAGAAAAGCGACTACTTTCTGGATTTAAGTATCTTTGCTGTTTTTTTACTTGGAATAGCATCTGTAGCTTACCCTGAACAAGCTTAAACTGTTTTTTTAGCTGTTTGCTGCATTATTTTAAAATCTGCACTTGGTTACTTTTTAGTCGAATTTGATTGAAAGTTTGTTTGTTTGTTTGTTTAATTTAACTGTTGAGGCTGCCCACTAAAGTGTGCTAGCCTGTGTAACTGATTTACCACTGTTTCTACATTTTCTGTGTGTTTCTATCAAAAAAACAAAAAAATAATCCTGGTTTTCCCGCCTTTCCTCGACTAGTTTAGACCAGTTTACAGGCATTGCTGTATTCTGGGCTGTGGTGTAGTTCCTGTGTTGTCCATTACCTTACTTGGACAGAAGGAAGTTTCTTTGCTCACCAGTGGGAGTGGGGAGCCTTGAGCAGCCTACCTGTCCCTGTAGGAAGTGACCTCAGCACAAGAGCTGTAGTAATTGGTTGTTTTGGACCATTTCTAGCTCTTTTGAAGTTCCCTGTTTAAAATCTGCATTTGCACGGCTTTGCGCATAGCGCAGCGCCGGTTAAACTTCTTCTGGCTCCGCCAAGTCTGCTCTTCAAATTTTCCCTTAAGGAAGCTCTACTCTTAGTATAATCAGACTACTCACTATATTATAAGCCTAGCACTTGTTCTCAAAACTTCTCTACTAAGTAAGCACTCTCGTACTAAGTAAAGCACTACATCCACCTACCACCCCTGTGAATATCCACTTCCCTTAAAGGCACGGCAATCCCTTATACTGATCTAGCATGTCAAGTGGTAGATTACTGGTGTCCTCTCCAGTTCAACTGGTTAATCTGGGTATCTTGAGACAATGCTATAATTGTCTCATGTACACAGACAACCCTCTCCTCCTCCCAACAAACACAAATACATGTGAGAGATGCAACTACATAGCCAAACTGGAGGCTGAACTCTCTCAACTCAGGGCTGGCATGACCAGACAGGAGGAGATGGTAACCACACACACAACAAACCCAGTCCCACATAGACCTACCACAACTGCAAACCAAACACATAAAAACACAAATACATACTTGGAGGCTCTAATAAAAAACTTACCAAAACAACAGAGGCTCCCAAAGCAGACATCCACAAATCCACCACCTCAAAACAAAACACATGCAACACATACTTCAATAAATCAGTGTGTCAACCAATCACAACCCTTAAGGCCAAACACCATGCCTGATACACTAGTAAGAGGTGACTCTATAGTCAGACACACTGATGTCTCGCTTACCAGGCTGAACAAGGAGAGGGTGACTGTGAGCCGCCTATCGGGAGCTAGGATCCGCCACATAACACACGCACTAAGGTCACTCCAAAGCAAGTACAAATATGACTCCATCATTGTCCATACTGGTGTGAATGACCTGAGATGTACCTCCCTGGACTACATGAAAAGAGACATAGAGGAGCTCTCCGATTATGTAGCCCAGGCTGGTATGACCCTGACCAGCATCTTGCCCTCACCAAGAATGATGCCACAATACAAAGACAAGATGATCAGCTTTAATAATTGGCTCAAGAACTGGTGTCATTCTAAGAGGATCCAATGTCTGTCTGTCTGCCTGGGATGACATGTTGGACAAGCCACGCTGCTTCGCAAGGGATGGCTTACACCTGTCACCACTGGGCTTCCGGATATTGGCTAAGGCTCTTGCCACCCCCATAGTGCCTTTTTTAGGCAAGGCTCAAAAGACAAACCCACCTCCTTAGAAAACAAAAATGGAAAAAAACTAAGGGTAATGCTGCTCAACGCCAGAAGTCTAAATCTCAAGATGCAGGCACTCGATGCACTCCTCAGCATGGAGAACATTGATGTCTGTGCAGTAACTGAAACCTGGTTCAAGGCTCCTGAGAGCACCCCAGAGCTACCAGGCTATACCTCGTATCATGCTTTTTGGCCCCAAAACCCGGGCTGAACCACAAAGGGAGGGGGAGTGTCCATATTCATCAAGGACACCCACACCTCCAGGTTAGTAGCAACACATGAAGCATCAGAGACCATACAGGTGCAACTAACCATAGGCAAAACTGCTATACAACTGGTAGCATGTTACAGACCACCCTCCCAATCTCAGGAACCCCACTCAGCCTTCCTGACGACATTGGAGGATATGAATGTATCACAAAATACCATCATACTGGGAGACTTCAACTACCCAAACATAGATTGGGCACATTATTCTAGCCCTAACACCCTAGCCCAAAGGTTCCTGGAATTCATAAATTCAAATGTACTGGAACAACTAGTCACCTCTCCCACTAGGGGAGATAATATACTAGACCTGATCATCACAAACATGGGGACAAAATGCTCCACACCGGAGGTATACCCCTCACTAGTGAGATCTGACCACAAACTAATCACCCTGGATATACATATCCCACCTCCACCCCCAGCACAAAAGACCACAGTGAAAAACTTCTCAAAAGCAGACTTCACTCTTCTTAAGACTGAGATTGTATCCTTTAAGCCCACTGGGCCAGTGGATACCACATCCTACAATGCCGAATCCTTCACAAATGCTTTCTATGGACATCTCCAAGAATGCATGGATCATGCAATCCCAAATAAATCCAAGTCCCTCTCCACCAAAGGCAAGCGTCCTGTCTGATGGACCTCAGCCATTAACAAATTGTATAACAAAAGAAGGAAGCTACTGCACGTCAGAGCAAAATCCCATAAAGGGAAGACATCTCTGATCAACATTAGCAGAAAACTATGTTCTCTCATAAAAACATCCAAGGCCAACTTTGAGAGAAAAATTGCTAAGGACACTAAGATAACCACAAAGCCTTCTTCAGCTAGATTAGAAACCTGGGTGGAAACCCTCAGATATGCTCAGAGTTAGTTCACAACAACAAAAAATACACTGAACCCACAGATATTGCCAACATTCTGGCTGACAGGTTCAGTGCAAATTTCTCCCCTCCCTCACCCCCAAAAGAAGAAATACATATCCCAGCTGAATGTAATCTCCCTGTCATCTCAGATGTCCAAGTGAGAACCGCCCTCAACAAAGCTAAAAACACAGCATCAATGGGACCTGACGGTATCTTGGTTTGAGTGCTACGTGAACTCCAAGAGGAGCTAAACCCGCACATAAAAATGCTATTTAACCTTAGCCTTACTACAGGATATGTACCTGAACACTGGCGTACAGCAACAGTGGTCCCACTCCACTAAGGGGGTACCTCTATAGACCCTGGGAACTACCGCCCCATAAGCTTAACCAGCCTGGTCTGCAAAGCTATGGAAAGAATCATTATGGAACTCATAAACAGAGACATAGGGGACCTACAGACACTTGACCCCACCCAGTTCGGCTTTGTAAAGGGCAGATCCTGCCTTTTGAACCTGGTTGACTTTTTCGAAACAGTCACTAGAGCCATTGATGAGGGCAAAGCAGTCCATACAGCCTACCTGGACTTGGCTAAGGCCTTCGACACAATACCCCACTCAGGCATCATAGATAAGCTCAACAGCTTAAACGTAAACCCTTATGTCACTAGATGGGTTGCAAACTGGCTAAAGGACAGAACCCATAAAGTTAAAATCACTGGAGCAATGTCAGACTCAAAGCCAGTCACAAGTGGTGTCCCACAGGGATCTGTCCTGGGACCCCTCTTGTTCGGCATTTATTTCTCAGATGTTAAAGCAAACATGGGAGGGTTGTGGCTGACAAAATTGCAGATGACTGCAAACTAGGCGCCATAGTCGATACACCAGCGGACACATACATCCTACAAAAGGCCTCACAGAAGCGGACAACTGGTGCGAGTCACGGCCTTAAACTAAATGCCAAAAATGTATAGTCATCCCTTTGGGAAAAACAAAGTACCCACAAATTATCACATAGACAGCAACCCACTGAGTACGGAAAAAGTAATCAGAGACCTAGGGACCCAAGTCGACAGCGACCTCTCATTTGACACCCACGTTGCCAAAGTGGTTAGAAAAACATTCTACCTTGCACACCTCATCATGAAGGGATTCACATCCAGATCCAAGGATGTCATTGTACCCCTAAACTCCTCCCTCATCAGACCCATGATTGATTACAATGCCCCATTTGGTATGTACCTCACCCGGCATTTGCAACAGCTGGAGAGACCACAAAAGTACCTCACCAAGAGGATCAAGGGTCTCCAACATATGTCTTATTCTGCCAGACTAAAGAAACTTCAGCTCTATTCAGTAGCATACCGCCTGCTCAGAGGTGATCTCTGCCTGACGTACAAGGCCATGTCCAATCAGGACCTGATGGACATGCTCCACCTCAAAAAATCCAAATCCATCAGGACCACGAGAGCTAAAGACTTAAACCTCGGCACAAGTATGAATAGGACCTGCTGGAGGGATAGATTCATAACCCAGAGGCTTCCCATGCTTTGGAACAAGATCCCAGTTCATATTAGGCAGAGCCCCTCACTGACTCTCTTCAAGAGAAATCTTGATGAGTGGATGGGAGATCGTAAGTTTACCCCAGGGGTCACATCTGTGTCACTGCTAGACAGGGGCACAGTAAACTAATTCTATTATATAAGGGGACCTTCATTGTGTCACTACTAGACAGAGGCACAGTATTCTAAATTTATTCTGTACATTTTTGTACCATTTCATGGGGTGGCAAAAGCCACATCACTATGGCTAGGCTTACAAATGCCCCAGGGCAGATAGCCTAGTACTAAACTATGAAACTATATCTCGAGACTACACGAGCCTAATAAGGTAGCTAGGAGAAATTTTCCATTCTTCCTGCATGATTAGAAATGTCAAAGGTTAATGTAGTTTTTCGTAATTAAATGTACATGAAATTATTTGTATTTTTTCCATCAAACTATTATAAAGAACTTTACTGGAGGCCAGTCTCCAGTCAGACTTGCAGCCCACTGGTCTCCTAACAGAAGAAATGTTATGCATAGCCGAGCATGCTGGTAAAAGTAACTTCTTGAACAGTCAGAGGGTAAAAGGCTTAAAGAATCCTGATGGAGTTCAGGTTTGTTACATAGCTTGGGTTTATGTTGTCTAACAGTATAAACAGTTAAAAAGAATAAGACTTAAAGTTATTTATTTTAAATGCAATTTAAAGTTAGTTGCTAGTATAAGTTCTATCAGCCAACTTTTTAACTTTCTGCACTCTCACCTTCAGCCATCAGAGCCATATCTTAAGCATATCTGAGGTTCATAATATTTCTCTTGGGAATTTTAAATCAAGTTATGTGACTTGTTTAACCTTGCATTTTGCATTCCATATTCATCATGTAAATTGAAAACATAGGGTGTTAATGCATAACCTTGTCGCACACTTTTGCCAATAATGAACCAATCAATTACTCTATTTGGTCCTAATGGTTGCTTCCTTCTCTGCATGCAGATTCATCAGGAGGCAAATATGGTAACCTGGTATCCTATTTCTTTAAGGATTTGACATTGCTTTAAAACAGAATTTTTCTGGGACTCCCTTGCTTTCTCTTATCCGATGGATGTTGGCAATTAGATCTCTGGTGCCTCTGTCACTTCTAAAACTAGCATCTACATCTCATAGTTCTCAATCCATAATCCATGTATTACTTGTGTCTAGATTGCAAGATCTTGAGCAATACCTTTCTAACATGAGAAACAAATGTAATTGTTTGAGGATTCTTTGGCATTCTCCTTTTTGGGAGTACACTATAACAGACTTTTCTAATCCAATAGTAACTGTTGTTTTTCCACATCTGCTAGAAAATTTCAGGCAACACTATAAAATTATACAATACGATGCAGTTAAAGAATTCAGTTGGATTTTCATCATTTCGTACAGCCTTTAATGAGCAAGGCTTTCTAGGGCCCGTTTAGCCTCACTCTCCAGGATGTTTGTCTCTAGATCAGAATGAAAGCATACCAGCATATGTATCAGTTATGTTACTGCCCCTCATTTATAGTTCCTCTGTATATTCCTGCCACCTCTTTTTAATATCTGCTGCTTCTGCCAGGTTCCTGCCATATTTGCCTTTTATTATGCCTATTTTTACCAAAATGTTTCCTTTAATACTGTCAGTGTTCTTTATGAGATCTTATCTGTTCAATTCTATTAACTTTTTCAAAGACTATGCAGTGCTCACTTAAATAACCCTCCTGATCTCTTCTTACTGTTCTCTCAAAGTTTACATTGTCTGAAATATTTTTTATCTACCTCTATTTTTGTTTTCGCTCCTTCCTCATCAGCCACTTCAAAAGTTACCATATATAGTCGTTTTGCCTTCTTAATATTTTTTCTTCTTGGAATGTTTCTGCCATCTCCAGAACATTATCACAAACTTCTCTCCACAGCTCTTCAGACACTATCTACCAGTAACAAATCATTGTATATGATCGCTCTTGGCTATCATACAGCATTTACATCCACCACCAAGTCTTTCCAGGCATGGTCTCTGTAGGCCTAGTTAGCTGCCTACAGCCAAAGAGCTATCAGCCATGGAGATGGAGGCCAATGATAAGCTCCTTAATCTCAGCACCTGAGAATCTGACCATTATTTTTGTCAGCAGTCCTTTAGTGTACTTTTAGCTGGTCACTTAAGACATTGATATGTAGGTATGGAAAACACTGGTATGAACATGATGATCGGAGTGTCCCACAAATCCTCTTCAATCAATTTTTCCCATGAGCACTTACACCATGTTGCCTTATGCCTAACTAACTTGTGTATCAAATATCAGTCACATGATAGTAATAACCAAATGCCCCACTAATACAACAGCTGTAGCAATGTACGTCTCCAGGATAACATCAATGTAAACTGCCATTGTTGTAAACACTTTAGCAGATGCAGAAGACTAATAACAGAGTGCAACAGTAAATGTGTTTAACACTGCCCCAGGCTGAATGACTTGCACAGCAGATCTGAGGAAGTGAAGATGGGCGAGATTTTCCTTAAACTTCACAATACTTTTGCATAACAAATACATACACCTCAATTACTTCTGTCAGTTCACTTTTTCTCTATAATGCCTTGACAATATTTTTACAGCTTTAAACATGGGTAAGTAACAAAGCAGCTATCAATGCTCATTATGTTGAGCTGAAAAACTGAAACTTCCCCTTTCAAAGGGTAAGTAGAGTTCTGTGGCAATCAGTTCGGCTCTATGACAATACTGCTGCTCTCCAAGGCTTCTTACATAGTTTGATACGGAGAACTCAATGCAGATATATTTCTGAATAACAATTTTCACATCGTTCAGACTGGCTACACTTCATACCGAGTTCTACGCAACATCGTGCTCATACCTGGTTACATGCATGGTTCAATTTGTAATGCTAAGGAGATATCTGTAATTCCACAGAACACATATGGGAAGTTGAGTTATTGTAATGCATAGTTCACTACCTGTATATAATAAAGCTGGATTGCCATGTTTCACACCTCAAACTGTTTTGTTCAAACATGGTCAAACGTTAGTCATACTCAGCTCTTCAACCAACTGTCATGCATGTGAGCTGACACCCATTCAGATGGGTAGATGGCACAAGTGAAAACAGGTATGACCATGAATTTTCAACCATAACCAATACACTTGTAATGCAGCATAACCAGGAAACATGATGTCTTGCTAGCAGGGAAGCACAAAGAAAGATAGATGGATTTACATTTTCTTTTACTAAAATGCAATAGCAAAAAAAAGGTACAAACCATCAATACTGCAAACAGATTACAGAACAGGAACATGAAGGCAAGAAATGCCTTTTAAAGGTAAGCGTCCATCTGCAGTTAATCTTTATATTGTTTCATTTGCTAAGGCAATAGTTTAATGCAACTGCAAAGAAATGTTAGGAAGTATTTGTTTTCCTAATAGTTCAAGACATTTGCTCATTTATTTGTTATTTTGCAAACCCAGCTACCCATACAGGGTGTATTCTGCATGAAGGGGAACAGGAGTTCATCCTTGCTGTATAAATATCCTTGCTGTATAAATTACTGGCACTTGCACTGCACACTCGTTACTGAAGGAAAGCTACAGATGTCTATGGGTGCATACTTCTGTGGACTTGTATGTGTAGCTCAACATGTTAAGGCACTGCTAAATCTTATGCTGCTAGAAGGATCGAGTCCCACCTTGGTAGACTATTTAGATATCATTTGTGTTTAACTGTTGAGTTTGTAGTATTTTATATTACTACAGGTACTACATTTCAGGAGAAGTTATGCAAGAGCTGCAGTCTTCACATCACTGGTACAAGTTTCACACATCTACTTTATTAATTTTCTTGGAATGATGACATTACTGCATGTTCAACTACAATCTTCAGTCAGATTGTGCAGGTAACTCAGCTGCATATGCCTATGACCAATGCATTATATACGCTAATGGCTTCAGGTTCTGTCCTCAGCACTTGCTTGTTTATTGTGGCATTTTACACAATTTCCAGTTAGCATTTAAATTTCCTTTTGACTGCACTACCCACGGCAATATGACACACTCACATGAGTTGCATGTTACTGTTTAATTCTGGACTTGATGAGCACACACCATTAGTGCCAGTTTCACTGCAGACATACCCCAAGTAAATGCACTGCTGTTTAGTTTGCACATCCTGATGACTGTGTACTGCCACATCATTGTTATGGAGGGGGTGAGTTTCTTGTACATTGTATGATAGGAATACAACAGACTAAAGTTTTGCATTAGCTTACTTTTTTCGCTATATTTGTACTTCTCTTTACCTCACAATTTCTCTCACTATCATTTCTGTTATATACATCACTTCCACCATCAAGGCCTACCGGCCAAACACCAGTCGCAAGTACACAACTGCCATCATTGTCATCATTGCCCAAGGGTGCCCGCAGGCAGGTGCAAGGAGGTGCACTTGCACCCCCCTGTAACAGGCTGGCCAGGAGAAAAATCTTTTTTAATTAAATACCTTTTGTGTCCAGTCTCAGACACGCTTCTGTGTCTGTGTGACCAATGGTCTATATCTTCATCTTCTGTGCCTGCATGGAATTTGAATTGCAGAAGACGTTTGGACTGTGGATGAAGGTACAAGTGAGGGGTAGGTGTGTGCGTGTGTGTAAGAAAGAGGTGTGTATGTAAGAAGTAGGTAGATAAAGGTGTGTGTGTGTGTGTGCGTGTGAGAGAGAGAGAAGTAGGTAGGTCTGTGTGTGTTTGTAAGAGGAAGGTAGGTGTGTGTGTTTGTGTGTACGTAAGGGGGGGTAGGAGTGTATGTAAGGGGGTACATCGTAATTATCTAGATTTTTGCCTCACATTTTTGGTTTGTTTCTCATAAAATGTTTTTTTTTTTCTGGCAAATCACTGAGTACTATAGTTCGAAAATAATGGCAGACATTTGAGTTTTAGAATTCAGACCCTCAGAACATGCATACTAATGCAAACTTTGTTGTTCTATCCATTTTCTAAGGAGGTAGGGGGATATGTGTGTGTTCATACCTCTCAACTGTACAGATTTTCACAGAATTTCCAGACTTTAGCCTTATTTTTATTTGACAAATCACTAGGATGAGCTAAGGATTAAAGTTACTAAATAATGACATGAATTTGAGTTTCAGACTTCACATACTTTAGAAAATGCATTATAACACAAATCCCATTATTCTAGCAACTTTCTAAATGTGTCTCTAGTTTTGGGCCTTTGTCCCCTATATTATAGTAGGATTTGTCTAAATTTATTGTGCTAAGAGATTGAGAGGTATGGTGTGTGTGTGTGGGGTTGTGTATGTATGTATGTATAAGAAGTAGGTAGCATACCCCACAGCTGTCCAGGTTTTTGCCCCATATTCCACCTAAAAATGACTGAAGCTGCTAAATAATAAGACATTTGAGTTTTAGACATCATATCCTTTAGAAAAATGCATACTAACACAAATCCTGTTATTCTAGCAATTTTCTGAATTCATGAGAGCAATATTTATAATCTGCCTCTATTTATTTTAGACTTTGTCTGGATTTCTTGCTCTAAGAGGTTGAGGTGTGTGTGTGTGTGTGTGTGTGTGTGTGTGTGTGTGTGTGTGTGTGTGAAATGCCGTAGTTAGAGTTAGCAGGTGGAATTTATTTTGAAGGAATTGTGAACTTCAAGAGAAGAAAAGTTTACTGCTGCTCAAGCTAAGTCTGCTTAAAATGTGCAACTGTTTTGTTTAGCAAATGGTATCCATATTGTGGTATAGAATTTTAAAGCAGTGTTAGTAGCACAGCATGTAGCATATTTGCATCTTGATGTAGAGGGCTGCAGGGTTTATTCCCACAGCATGTAGCTTTGTATTTTAAGGGGATGGTGTGCTGCAGTTCTGAGTATGTACTCCTTTGGATGAGATGCCTAGCAACTATGAACATGTCACCCGCAAGCCTTGGTAAAAACCAAAGCCGAAACCGGTCTGTTCTTGTTTATTTTGTGGTTCCGTATATGCTTAACTAATTAAATTAGTTTCACAGCTCAGTTGCTGGCTTCTTTTGTTTTTGGAATCTATATTTGCCTTAGCCATGCAATTGTTTCCATGCAGGGGAAGTTATTTTGATGCGTCTTAATCCTCCCCATCTCTATTGACTTTCTTCTGTGTGCCTGGTGTCTCCTTCTCCATTGTATTCCTCCTCCTTCCTCATTGCGTCAGCACCTCCCATGTCAATCTTGGTTGTCTTCTATGTTTGCTCATGGGCTCCTTTTATCTATCCTAACCATCTTACCTTCCTCTTTCTTCTCAACTAATCATCTCTTCATATAAATATAAATAAATAAATATACACACACATATATCTATATATCTATATCTGGGTCTACCTGAATTAACCGAAACTGCAAATGACCGACAGCAAGATAACAGACACCGGAATATCGACAACAGAGAAAACTGACAGTTAAGAATCCCGACGCTGAGAACACCGACATGTTAAGGTAAGTGTGCGAAAGGGACGGACGTTAGGGTCAGGGTGTGGGTAAGGTAAGTGTGTGATAGTGATGGATGTTAGGGTAGGGTGCGGGTGAGGTAAGTGTGTGATAGTGACGGACTTTAGGTTTAGGAGCGGGTTAAGTGAGTTAGGGTTAGGGTGCAGGTAAGGCAACTGTGTGATAGTGACGGACTTAAGGGTTAGGGGCAGATTAAGTGAGTTAGGGTTAGGGTGCGGGTAAGGTAAGTGTGCGATAGTGACAGATCTTAGGGTTAGGGTTTAGGTTAGTGCATATATAGTTGTGTATGTAAGGTTTAGTGTAGGTTTGTAAGGTTTTTGGTGTGCATGTGTTGTGTGTGTGTTTTTCGGGAAAGTTATTTGTTTTGTTGATTGTCGGGCATGTGAAGTTTCGTGTTTTTGAACTTTCAGTTTTGTCATGTTGGTTATTTCGTTGTCGGTGTTTTGGCGTGTCGGTGTTATCAGGTAGACCCCTATATCTATATATATATATATATATATATATATATATATATATATATATAAATATCTACATATCTATATTGATATATATGTATAAATGAATAATGGGGGTTCTACTTTCAAATCCCGACACTCATATGATTGACTGTTAAAATCCCGAGATGAAAATCACAAAACTGCAGAAACCCGAAAGTTTAATTTTTACTAGGATAAGTAAACACTTGCCTAACATACCCTATTCTCCACTATAGTGCGATCCTGGAGTTGGTATATATAGTTAGGTGCCCCCCACATAGGTGGGTTTCACTTTGCTTGACATGAGCTACATTTACATTTGGGCAAGTGTTTAATTACCCTATTAAAAATGTGAAGTTCGGGTTTCTGCAGTTTCGTGATTTTCATCTCAGGATTTTCAGTCAGTCATATGGGAGTTGGGATTTGAACATAGACCCATAATGGGTAGCTGATTCACTAAAAAGTTTGTTGCTTGTGTCCTACCTCCAGCCTGCTTATTCCATAACTTTCCACATGTTGACTGAGAACAGGCATTATGGCTCTTAGCCTATCCTGCAGTTCTGTGTCGTACTCTAGTACAGTCCTTAAAAGAAGGTTCCCTTCTTTCGAGGACTTTGTTGTAAGTCTACCAAGCCTTGTGGATTTCTGCCATAAAATAGAGCAAAGGGAATAAATCCAGGTGAGGTTTGTGATATGTCTCTTACAGCAAAGAAAAGGTATGGAAGCAGTTAGTCCCAATATTTCACATCTTGTTCTGAGCTTTAATAATCATGGATCTAAAACTTCTATTAATGCTTTCCATTAGCCCTAGCTCAGCTGGTTTGTCCAGAAGGATTTTTTCATGGAGTTGTCATTGAGTTCCCAACCTAAAAATAGTATTACCAGTTATTTTCTTCTAGCCTTAGTCTTACTTATCTTAGGGGATATACTGATGCTCTTTGTCCGAATTCACAAGGGAGATCAACAAGGTCCATAGCTATTCACTCAGACTGGACTTCTACTATCTGTGATGGTATCCATGGACTCCAAAATCCTGGATTTCTTTAATAGCTGGCTAGAAAAATCCAGCTAGAATCCCAGTCTTCATTCTATCCATTTATAAATGTTCACCCAAAAGTGTTCATCTTTTTATATATATATATACATATATATATATATATATATATATATATATATATATATACACACACACACACACACACACACACATATACATAGACAAAAGCTACTCTTCTCCTTTACCTAATGCCATATCAGGAAAGGCAATTCATGAAAGTAACTTTCACTGCTCTGTGGAACTGGTAGGGTTCCTGTTAACATAGGATTTTGATTTCTACTTTTTCTAGCATTTGAGTTTTGTTTTTTTACTTGTTTGAATTTCTATTTAAGACTGTAGCTACCTTCTGAGGTTCTAAAGGTGTTTCCCTTTTTATTACTATAAGCCTGCCTTCTTCAGTCACTAAACTGACTTCTCTCAGTAGTTTGACTGCTAGCATTTTATGCAGAATATCTTAAATGCTGTGTCCTTCCCTGTTCTTTTCTGTACAAACTTCTTTTGTACTTTTACCCCCTTGAGTGTTTTGGTTAGACTCCATTTCAGTTGTATCTTCCACCCATATCCAGTGCTTACTACCCTTTGATTTTTTGAATTCCACAGTTTTGTATTTACTTAGGGTTTGTATATATAAACTTGCCTCCTCACCAGCATTGCAACAGCTCTTGGAAATAAGGACAGTCCTGCCCACTTTGTTTTAAGTTAGGTACTAAAATGGCAAAGTGTACTCCTTTACTCCATGGGCACAGATTACTTGTCTTCCACTTACAAACACTGCTTCCTAGCTAAAATGATCATGCTTATCAAGCCTAATGATCCCTGCAATTCATTTCCATCTACAAGAATAGAACATTTAGTGCACAATGATCACCCGTAAGTCATGCCAAACTCCTGGGGCTCATGATAGATTCTAACCTAAGATTCAACATCCATATCTCACAAACTATAAAGAAGGTTCACAAAAAACTAGGAACGCTATATAGAAATAAACAGTATCTTACAAATTCAACAAAAACTACAATAGCTCAAACACACCTCATCTCTACTCTCCTCTACACCTCTTCTTTTATCAGTAATTCTCTAAAAACAGAACCGATAAAGTTACAGTCCTGCTGCAACAAAATTGCTAAATTTGCCACATACTCCCCTTTCAGGACACATCCAATTTAAAGGGGTATTTCAGAGCAACACATTTAAGGTTCCTGTGCATCACACAGAAAATCAGAATGGCTAGAACTCCCACAACTCTTACTTTATAACCAACTGACCATGGCCAGTAAGATGCTCTACCAACTACAAAAAACACTGCCCTTGCTAACCTAATAGATCCCTACATAAACAGGACTCTCATCTCTAATAATAAAACCCTACTAACCATATCCAAATCCAATAACACTGCTGGGGACTCCCTTTTCTCCAACACCATAGCTAAAACCTGGAACAAGTTGCCTTATGCATTAACTTCTAATACCAACATTTCAAAAGAGGACTAAAAGCTCACTTAAATTCTACAGGGCTATGCTCCAGCAACAATCCAGGATGATCTCTTACACTACCTCCCTAGCACTATCCCCTAACCTCAAGATCTTCACAACTCCACTCTATCATACTATAAACTGTAATTCTCACTGTACTCAGCAATAACAATGCCATTTTACTTGCACTGTTGTATTACTGTATCATGTGTGCACAAAACCACAATATTTACCCTGTATTAATAAGCTTGTACAACAATGCATATGAATACTTGTACCTTAATATACTGTCATTTATGTATACTTGTACCTTAATGTGTTACTGTTTATATTGTTTTTAATGTGGAGCTTTTCACCCTGGGCCTCCACTGAAAAAGGGTCCTTGTCCAGTTGGACTTTCCTGGTAAACAAATATAAAATAAAATAAATAAGGAACTCACATTCAAGGATAAAATTGGTATGGTAGTCAACAGAAGCTGGCTCTATTCGCAGATGACATTATTTTACACCTGACAAAACCAGAAAGGGATATTACAGTGCTCTGGAACTTATTGAGACAATTTCAAACCTTTTGGGATAAAAGATTAATGAAGCCAAAACAAAAGCAATAGCGGTAAATTATGTACCCACATATATGAATTGGTTCAGAATATCCATGGGGACATGATAAAATTAAATATTTGGGAGCATGTGTTAAAAATGATACCGATGTGGCAGCTAATGATATGTGGGAAAAGACCAAACAAAAGATGGTACAAAAACTGAGAAAATTGAAGCTCCTTTATGCGAATATTGGTAGTAAGATACAAGCAGTTAAAATGTTTTTAGTCACTTTAGTCTTATATACAGGTCAGGCATATTTTTAGCAACCAGAGAAGTTGTGGCTAGCTATTAAAAAAGAGTTGAAGAATTTTGCCTGGGAGGGAAAGTTGACAAAAGTCAAGTGGGATAAGCTGATTCTTCCAATAGAACGCGCAGATTGGGATTATCCAATTTAAAGAAGTATTTCAGAGCAACACAGTTAAGGTTCCTGTACATAACACAAGCAGAAAACTAACTCAAAATGGAAAGAATTGATGAAGAAACAAGGGGGATGTTCGAGTAACAGGGAGAGACGGAGATTTTGAATGCAAACCTTTAAGGAGATCAATAATCATAGAGAATATTATAAAGTATCAGAAGGTATTTAAGAACTAAGTCAATACGGAAATGGAGAAAGGAGATTCTGCTGATAGGGGTGATTGCAATTAGGAATACAGACAATAGGCTAGAGAGGGTGGGAATATATTGGAAAAACCTGCAAAGGAACCAAAGTATTCGAAGCAAATAACTAGACAGGGAAAGGTAATAGAATGGGAAGATGCCAAGAACCTATTTGGACTGCAGGTTAGAGAATGCCTTCCATATCAAGGACTGATAGAGTACAGGCAAAGAAAAAGAAATACGGGGTCCTAAATGAAAGACCAGCACTGGCAGAGTTCTTACAATCTAGAACAAAAGTGGCCATTAAGAAAGGAATAATTAGTAGAGCATATAAAATATTGCATGATAACTATAAGAATCAGAATAGGTTAGGAACAATTGGGAAGAAAGACTGGATAAGCAAGTCACAAAGAAACAATGGGGGATACATGTAGGTCTCCCAAATATGCAACAAAATCTAGATGATTTAGTATCTTTGCCTGGAAGTGTTTACATAGATATTTTTATATCCCAAGCAGGCTCCAAAGAATCTTTCCTCAGGTAGACAGCAAATGTTGGAGATGTGATGAGGAAGAAAGAGGTAACTAGGAACATATTTTCTAGGAGTGTAATGAGTTGGCTGACTATAAAAAGATTCCCGGCAGACTGCTCTGTCAGAGATGCTCGGGTGAGAAAACTGGAGTGACTCGGAAAATTATTTTTTGAGCTATTATACAGATTTGGATTTGCCTAGACATAGTAAGGCCTTGCTGAGTCTAATTATGATGGCTGCCAAAAAAGCAATAATTAGAAAATGGAAATCAAAATCTAAACCAACTTTACTAGACGTAACAAAGATAGTAAAGGTAAAATGACTGGAACTGGGATCTTTAGAGACGGGTAGGAGTAAATTATACAAGAAAAAAATGGGAAATGTGGGCCACTACATGCAGAGGAGGAATGATGTTAAAAAGAAGGTGGCATTTGAATGAGCTATGTAATGGCTGACTGACAATGACTGGATATGTTAAAAGTGATGTATAATGTTTGCAGCTACAGCTGTGTTGGCACAGGTATGTTTGCAAATGAGATTGTGCCACTATGATTTATTTTCATTTATGTAAATGTAAGACTGTCTGTGTCACACATGATGATTTAATAAAGATGTTTCTTGTAAAAAAAAAAATAATAATATGTGTTTCAGATTATCCATCTGAGATGTTACAAATGTATCCTTAGTGAATGTCTCATGATTATGTTTCTCTGACTATGCCTCTAGTGAAGCATCTACATTGGCTACCAGAGGTGTAGCTGTCTCATCCAGCACTTGGAGCTATTCCTAGGCATTAGCAATTAAAAAATAGAGAAAAACTGCAGAATATCATTAATAATTATAGTTTAAAATACCATTGGATAGTATGCAATACTTGCTTCTTCTTGTAGCAGAAAGTTTTCTTGTTCTCTAAAGAACCAAATATGATACAGATCTCATAATAAGTAACAGCTGACAGATACGCCTGGCATTGCACTGTGATATCACTCACAAAGACCGTATTAATAGATGTTGCTTCAGAAAAGAAGAAAAGAAAAAAAAAACAGCCTTTTTTGTTGCAGGTTCTCGACCACAGTAAGAAAAGCCACAAATTGTATTACTGGGAGAATGTGTGTGCTGAATCAGATACTACAAAGAAACAGTAAAACAAGAAGGCTGCAATAATCACTTAACACCTGGCACTCCCAACTATTCCAACTAAAATGAATAATTGTTAAAAATGTAAAAAACAGTTGGTTGCACTCTTGGCTTATAACACCGTTAAAACATGACAGGATTGTGATTTCTTGTGGAACTTTTGTTGGAGCCTGTAACTCATTCTTACTTAGGTGTGGTCTGTTGTCTTTGGAAAGCATGCACTTTTTACATTCTGACGTGTTCTGTTGCTAAGGCACGCTAGAAAACTAAAAATAAAGAATATCTGGTACAACATGCACAGTTTGTAGGAATGTATATAACTATCCATGTTGCAATAAGAAAATAATATTAAAGCAGAACAGCTGGCAATAATGAACATTTAAAATAAGTATATTTTTTGCCCGTATCTGATTTTAAGTATCATTAATGTCCATACAGCACTTTAAACAATTACAATTATTCTATTTGTTTTTAATTTGTTCTTTATGAAAGCAAAAAAGTAAGGTTATACTTTCTTGTAAGAGCTTGTTACAAACATCAGTTTTACCTGTCCTGCAACACAGTTAGTGCTATTATGCAAGTTTCATGAAATCGTCATTCATTTTCATGTCAGCATCGACAGTAATTTGTTTCAGCCTTCCTTCAAGTAACTTAAGTAATTCAACATAAACATCACTGCCCTCTTAGCATTAATATCTTTAGTTCGTCTTTTCTAGTGTCCATTTTCAAAATTGCTGTTCTGCATCTCTGCCTTTTTTGTAGGTAGCAAGATCTCTGTCTTACATCTGCAAGGTCTACAGATTTTGGGTCATTGTCTGTGAGGCTGTTGTCTGATTATAATTCCCCCTCTCCATGAAAAGAAATACTTGTTGACTGGCTATACAAAATTGTATCTATTTGTTGTACCTGTCCTTGTCATCCGCATCTGGATAACAAATGGCTGAAGAGAGACTGGGAAGGACAACTTCACCTAATTGTTTAAAAAATAAAGAACTATAACAATAAAGCAAAATAACTTGGGTGGGGGGGGGAGAAAAAGGAAAGTTCACATTATTTTAAAATGAATATATCAAAACAATAGCAATAGTAATGTTTAAAGAAACCATCTGAGAAGATGCCATGCCTGTAAAAAAGGCTAGGACATGCTAAAGTCCTCACCACTCTAACCAACTGCTAAAGTGGTTTGATCAATTAATGCAACTGTAAGTAATTTAGAGATGGGTATCAATGCAATGCATAATACCTCACTGTTGGCTCATTACCATGTTTAACCACTGAAATGAATAGTCCAGCAATTCCACTTCTTTAAAATCCACTGACCAAAAAAAGCAGCAGATATGCTCCTTGTAAACAAATGAAAAGATGTAAAAATGCAATAAAACATGAAAAATAAATATGTTGTTAAAACTTCATATCATCATATGGTACAACTATATCCATGCTTTAAAAACTTAATTTGCCATCTTCTTAAAAGGAAAGTAAAAATGAAGAATATAATGCATTTTCATAAAAAACATTTCCCATGTCAGAAATTGCATGTATTAAATTTGATAGTAGCAAAACAATAGTCTAGCTTCTGTGTATAAAGAACTTCATAGAACAGTTATTTATTTGGTCAAGTGTACTCTGCTTTTGAACATTGTTGGCTGTTGGATTTGTATTTAGTGAGCTGCTTAACGTATTGCTCCAGATTCTGATGAGGTTCTAACAGATGAAAAGTGCTCATTCTGGAAGTGATTTTGTGTTACTGTGAGCTACTGTGTCCCGTTTGCTTTTGTGATTACTTATTACCCCATTCAAACACTGTTCTACCAGACCTGACTGTGCTAGTTTTCTGCCTTGCGGCTTATGCCTTTTGCCCATGCATTGTATGAGCAAAGGCAAACCCCTGTACAAAAAAACACACACACACACACACACACACACACACACACACACACAAGATTACAGAAACATGGAAAAATATTGGCAAGCAGTCTCAGGGATCATAAGATGCATAGCCATATACACCTTTAAGTAGAGAAACTTAAAAGTTCTTGCCACACTTGTCAAGCACTTAATACTGCTTACTTCCCAAACTAACTGGGGCTTTACATAAACCTGGTATAATTTGCATCTTTCCATCTAGTCATCAAGACTATTCTTAAAGGTAGCCAAAGTAGTACTTTGATCTGTAGTTGTAAATTTTCCATAGCCTTGGAATACACTGTACTAGGAAACTACTTGCTAGTGAGACTGCTTTATGTTTCAGTGCAGGTTTACGTTTCTACTCTGTATTTGCAAAGGTACTGGTTTTATGAAGAAATAAAATGTCAAATAGGATAGAGTCTTTTACAACTTGAAGATCAAGAGACGGGCCACCTTGGAACAACTGGTAGGGTACTAAGTACAAGGACAGTTGTGTTAATTTGGACAGCCAAAGGATTTAAGACAATTTTCTTGGTTATAAATCTTTGAGGCCTTTCAAATTGGGCTTGGATTTGTACATAGAAAAGGGGATATTATACCCAATGATGGATCTGATAAGGGTAGAATGACTTGTTTAGCTCTTGAAGATATTTCCTTTGTTATTAACTGGGCCAGTTAGAAGGGTTTCCTGACTATAGTCAAATAAGAGAGAGATTGTAATCCTCAAATACCCATCTGTCTTATGACTCTCTCTGTCCGAAGGGTACCATTTATAACATTTGAGGTGGGAGCAGCTTTTCTTGCAAAACACTACTGTGCTGCACATTTTTTGTATTTAACTTTAGACAATTGTAGTACATCAGGTGTGTGCATTTTCCAAACCTTGTTGGAGCTGTTTAGTGTCAGTGAATGAGTGGATAACAGTACCTACATTGCATTTATCAGCAAACTTGATGAAACAAACTTATAGAATGCTGGCTTGACCATACGCAAAATAAATGCCAAGAAGTTGAGGGGATAGTCCAGATCCCTTTAACATATTACTTATTACAATTTTACATTCAGCGAGTACCAGCAACTATCACAACCTGGGAAGTGTTGAACAGCCAATTTACAATCCAGTGGATGATGAATGGATTTACATTAAGTTTATCTTTTTCAATAATCCCAGTATGGGAAATAGCATTTTGTCCAGGTGAAAATAAGCAGTGTGCATAAAATGACCACTGTCCGGCCTATATAACTTTTTTTTAAAGCAGCATACTAGGGTAGGAAGCAGGACCCATCTTTCACAAAACTAAACTGAGAGGTCTAATTTAGTTAAGTTGCCTATGTCTGCATAAATTAATTTTGCTATGGTACTTTCCATGGTTTAGCTGACAAGGCTGGTGAGGCTTATGGGCTTCTAATCATCTGTGTTTGTAGAGGGGCTAGCCCTTGTGTAGATGGATTACAGTGCCTGTTCTCCAGGCATTAGGCACTGTAGGCAAAGAGCAGCAACAGGCTAAGTAGATGTTCTGATTCATACTTGACACTGATGGGAAAGCAACCTGGTATGTTATTTGGTCCCACTGTAGTATAATTTTTTAGCATTTGACAAGAATTCTAAGACTTGTTTCAAGGTGATTTCAGAGGAAGCCAAATTTTCAGGGACAGTGAATGCAGCAATATGGGCAGTGGGGTAAAGTTTGCACTACATTTGTCTGCTAATATATTGAGTATAGCTGTGGGATCACAGTATGTGATATTAGTATTATTATGAATGACCTCAGTGCATAACTGGACATTATTCATTCATTTTCTTAAATAGCTGAATAAAGATTTGTAGTTTCTGTTGGTATGTGTGGCAATCTTAGGTTTGTATTATGCTTTTGATTTCATAACAGTGTTCTTAAGTTTCTTGCGGACATATTTCAGTGTGGTATTGCAGTTGGGAGACATGAATGTCTTCCAGGCTTTCATTATTTTCCTTAATTTGGGATGCAATTTATTCATATGGAAATTCCATTAGAAGGTTTATTCCTGAATTTACCATTATATCCATGGCAGGTGGATACTGACTTCGATGCGGCTGTTTAGGTGTTGGTAAAAGTCGGTGGTGAATGTGGCATCTCTCGGTCAGGTCTACTTGAAAGGGATTGTTGGAATTTTTGCATATCTTTTCTACAAGCTTAAGAAAGTTTTCCCTAAAGAAGTCCCTTAAAATGGTCTCATTTGTGGATGGGGTAGTACAACTAGGTCTGACACCAAAGATGACCAATTTGTGGTCAGATGTAACCAGGGATGAGGAGATGCAGTGTGACATATAGGCAGGGACTAGGGTAGTAAGGACCGGGTCAATGTTAGATCCTCTGTTAAATAGTTTTACAATTTGCTCCTTTGCATTGGTATTAAAGCCTAGGAAATGCTGAGCGTAACTTTTTAGAGGTGTAACTGTGTCAGCCAGTGCTTAGGTAAGTAAAGTCCTCCAGCAAAAAGATATTTGGTTTGGTATTGAATGTCTTATTGGTGTTGACATTCCCACACAGAGACAGACAGACAGACAGAAACGCACACCAGCTCAACCACAAACAAGAACCTCAAACTCACTCACTCTCACATATTCATCCTCAAACGCCCTTCAACATGCACGCGCGCACACACAAAACCAGATTCATGATTCCCTACCTAACCCATGTTGTACTGTTACCATGCAGGAACACACGAATGCACATGTGCATGTGTACACACACACATTCATGCAAACTCATTCAAGCACTTACAGACATGAATACGTGCATCCATATGCATGCACTTACTAACACACACCCAGCACCCTCATCTTTGCTAAACTGAGTTATATAAAGTCAGTTGAAGGATACTGCAGCTGCAGTAAACAGCACTGTCTAAAATATTATCTGGGAAGTAGAAAATCTAATATTAAACCAAGATGTTAGTCGTTCTTATGTCAGAGTTTTAATGACATTGATAACAGAATTTGGCTGTAGACATTAGACTTCTGACACAGGAATAGCTGGAGAAAGATTCCACTTTACCTAAACATATCTTAAGAGAACAGACTCCCCGCCCTTGTAAGTTCACCACTTCTTACTAAAATTAGAGTGAAGGAGACCATTGCAAAGTTCAGCCACATCAACAGAGATTCAACATAATATCCACATTTCTGATGAGTTTTTTTTTTAGATTTAAGTAAGAGACTATATGGTAAGCTGTGGTGGTTTTATGTTTGCTCAACAAACCTATGTTACATTTTTATGAAGTACCAATGACTATTATTCAAACAAATTCATTGTAAAACAGATAAAAAAAATCCATCATAATACCCAGTAGGTTAATATTGATCAATATCAGTAACAAGAACACATAATCAATAAAATCTTTATATGAATATACTCAAGAGGTCAGACCATTTGTCCGTGTTCAATGCAGGGCTACAACAATTTCTCAGGTCTGCTGTGAATTTTGATATAATCTCCAGTGCTACAACATAAATATGAACAGCATGGAAATCACAGTTCTTACCCACAATATTCCATGGTATCTAACTTGCATAAAAAATCTTTCTAGCCAAGCAGCCAAAATTTCATGTTCCAGATAGAAGGTGCATTCAATCTGGTAGCCCACCCAATACCATCAATTACTTTATACCATAGTGACTACAAATGACAACAGTACCAAATGAGCACCTGTGTTTTATTTTATATATTTTTATTTTACTTTACATTTATTGACCGGGATAGTCCATTTTCAGTGGAGGCCCGGAGAGAAAACCTCCAAAAGTGGTTACATATACAATCATTACAATGTACATAAAGAAAAGGAGTCATCATAACATTACACAAATATAACACATTACATTCTAGTTAAATTTATACAAATATAACATTTTATAGTCCAGTTAAATTTGTACAGTCTAGCAATCTTCTAAACTGGCTTTACAAAGATAGTCGAGTACCACTTGCAGATATAGTATTAGCAGGGGCGGCTCATGCTATAGGACTGCAGCCATCCCACCTAGAAACAAAAGGAAAAAAAAAACGTGAAACAAAATTTAAAAAAAAAATATATATTTTTACGAGTTCCAGAACTTCCACGCATGCACGGACACACTCAGACTGTCCTGCAGATGCCCAGGAATCTGTGCGAACTCAGACTGCCTGAGTCAGCAGTCCGG
The DNA here is from genome assembly GCF_019279795.1 of Protopterus annectens. NCBI lineage: Eukaryota > Metazoa > Chordata > Ceratodontiformes > Protopteridae > Protopterus > Protopterus annectens. The sequence continues at coordinate 474,201,168 of NC_056750.1, forward strand.
ATACAGGGAGGGCATTTTCTGCCCCGCAGATGCCCAGGAATCTGTGCGGTGATGACCGCACAGAACAGAGGAGCTCCTGGAGTTTAAGTATTGGTACATGTGTATGTGTGTGTGTGTGTGTGTGTGTGTGTGTGTGTGTGTGTGTGTGTGTGTGTGTGTGTATGTGTAAAATGCCCCAGTTGTTGTATACTAGAGAGAACATACAGTGGTGGGTAGAGATACTCAGGCTTGAACCCTGTACCTTGGATGCAGGTGGCAAGGACCTGAATTCCCTACCCACTACTATTTGTAAAAAATTGCAGATTTTTGCCTCATATTTGTTCTGTTCCTCATAAAATCTGTGGTTTCTGTATCTTCATTTTTCCTTGCAAAGGTCTGTAGTGCAGTGGTGCACTGGTAGCTTTGTTGCCTGACAGCTACAGGTTCTCTGGTTTGATTCTTGGCTGGGGTGCCTTCTGTATGGAGTCTGCATGTCCTCCCATCTCTTACAAAGATGTGTCTGGAGTGTTTCTCCCTGCTCTGCTGAAAATTGGCTTTGTTTTGTTCCACGTCAGACTAGTTTCCTGGTTAACAAATGTTTAAAAATAACAGGCATTTGAATTTCAGACTTCATATTCTTCAGAAAGTACATGGTAACACAAAACCTTTTATTCTAGCAATTGTCTAAGTTTATAACATGGATATTTGAAATTTGTCCATATTTTTGGGACTGTATTCCCCCATTATTGGCCTCGTCCAGGCATTTTGTGCTAAGGTTGAGAGCTATGGTGAGAACTGAATTCACTGAATGTTTGGGGGCTGTATTCCCCCCCATTACTGGTTTTGTCCACATGTTTTTTGCTAAGAGGTTGAGAGCTATGGTGAGAACTGAATTCACTGAATATGTTTGGTAGGTGTATTCCCACATTATTGGCTTTTTTCAGGTGTTTTTGCTAAGAGGTTGACAGCTATGGTGAGAACTGAATTCACTAAATGGTAGCCATTTAAGTTTCAGTCTTCCTCTGTTTCACAAAACAGCTGATTTGGCATAGTGGTATGTTTCTCTGACGGTTTTGCACAGGGTCCCCTGGGTTCAAGATGTGGCAGTGAAATGTATGGTGGTAAAACAGCATTTTATTTCTAGCAATTTTCCAACATTATACAAGCAATGTTTAAAATGTGTCCCTGGTTTTTGGGCTTTTGTCCCCCCCAAATAAATTTTGGCTTTTTCTAGATTTCAAGGAGCTGAGCGCTGCAGGGGAACAAACATTTAGTGCTGCTTATGCTAAGTCTGCTTGCATTGTTAATAGCACAACAGGTAGTGTACTTGCTTTTGATGCAGAAGGCTGTGGGTTATACTCCCACAGTAGGTAGATGCATTGTTGATACTGTACTGTGTTGTAAAGGGGGTGGATGCTGCAGTCCTTTTTGGCAAAGATACCTAGTAACTATGAACCTGTTAGCAGTTTGCCATCCATTCCCTATTGCGATATTACTAGTTTATCTTTTTTTTAATGCATGCAATATAAGCAATTTATTCAAGGGCAACAGGCACTTTATTTGTAGATGAAACAATGACATATAAAGTTGTTTGCTAGCAGCAACCTCTTTATTAGTTACAGATTTCTTTAATGTGGATTTTACTACTTCAGAGATTGTGCATATTTACTGATACTGGTGGACTGTAGAAGGTTGAGTAGACTTTTTATGATGGAAATGTTCTGAATTGGGCAGTTTTGTCATTGGTGCATGTATTTTGTTTCACTGTTTACTGGAAAAATGTTCAAAACAATAAATTAAAAATGCCCTCTAACAACTGTACTGTATTGTACAAGGAATATAATGTAATACAATCAGGAAGGTGTATCAAAGAGCATGTGCATGTTTTATGTTCAAGGGCCCTATGATTTTGAAAACAGCCCAAAGTTAATCTTTATCTGCCACTGGCAAAATGTATTTTCTTTGAATGTGGGTTTCAATGTTGTTTCAATGCATGTGAGTTTCAAGGGCAGAGAAGCTTTAATGCTAAGTCTAATTTCATTGTGAGACTGCATTGCTTTGTTTAACAGATATCTATTAGAGTTTGTGCTGTTGTTGTTGTTTGTCTTTTGGCTTTTTCCCAGTAAGGGGTTGCCACAGCGGAACTCCGGTCCGCTAATGATTGGCAGTAGATTTTTACAAAACGCCAAGGTGCCAGCTCGACGCCCAACCTTCAACGAAGGCACGCCCATTTACGCACGAATGTCTTTCGAATGCTACCCAACTGCGGGGAGGACATGCAGACTCCACACAGAAGGCACTCCCAAGCCAAGCGAGAATCGAACAGGAGAACCTCTTGCTGTGAGGTAACAACGCTACCACAGTACCACCGCGGCAGTGATTAGGGTTTGTGCTGTAAAATGCAAAATAAAACTTTCAAATGAAATCTAAATCATCGCAGAAGTAAAGCAGTATGCACATTACAGTGTTTATGGTAAATGGGGCAAAATAACCAAGGAATGGGACACTGGAATGGCTGCAGGGGGGAGGCTCCATTTGACCATGATTTTGTGAGGGGGAGAAGGGTAGCAAACAGACAGCCCCGGTTGAACTATACCTCTCAGTTGTTGTTTTTTGCAGAATGAATAGATATTTGCTTCTTATTTTTGGTTTGTTCCTCATAAAATTTGTGGTTTTCTAGCAAATCATTTAGGAATGAAGTCACTAAATGACAGACATTGAGTTTCAGACATCATAACCTTCAGAAAAATGCATGCTAAAGCAAGACCTGTTATTCTATCAGCTGTCTTAAGTTTTTACAAGAGCAATTTTTAGTAGTGTTTGTATGTTCCCTCAATATATTTGGCCTTGTCCATATTTCCTGCATTAAGAGGTTGAGAGGTATGTGCAAATCGCTTTATAGAATTAGGAATATCCAAAACTCTCAATTGTCCCCAATTTTGGCTCAAAATGTTGCTCTCCCCTAATAATCCCTCCTCAAAATGGCAATTTTGGAAGAAAACGTGGAGGGTTTACAATTATATATAACTGTAATGATCAGTTATAGATTACTTTTATTTCAGAAATGCATGTAGATGCTCTTATTTTGTTAGCTGCTCAAGTTAACAGTGTTAATATTAAAAGGGTGTCCCTTCTTTGACAGGTTCCCAGCTGTATTGTGTGGCAAATTTATATTTTTGCATCACATATTTGGTCTGTTTTTCATAAAATTGTGGTTTTCTGGCAAATTCGTGGCAAGTCATTAAAGATTAAAGTTAGAAAATAATGGCAGACATTTGAGTTCCAGATTTCATCTCCTTCAGAAAATTCGTACTAATGCAAGACCTACTACTGTTCTATTATCTAAGTTTATAACAGCAATATTTAAAAATTGTCCTTATTTTTGGGCCTGTGTCCCACTTCTAGTTCTATGCATGGCTTTGTCCAGATTTCTTGCTCTGAAGTTGAGAGGTATGAGTGTCAGAGCCATCACCGTCAGCCAGAGACATTTCAAATTGTGACATACTTGTTGCACCCCACTCCCCATTGTAGTGGCTCTGGATGTGTCCAAGGAAGGCAAGGAGCAGTTATGCAGTGTAAGTGTGCAGAGTATTCCCCCATCCAAGGTAGACCACAAGTACGACCGTGTCTTTTCATCTGTCCTTGATTTTGCAGAATGTTCTGGTTTTCTGTCATATTTTTATACTGTTGATTTATGCTTCTTATTATTCAGGAAATGCATGCTGTCACAGTGCCCTGTTGCTCTGTTTAAGTAGCAATGATTGAATGACCATCAGGTAAGCTTGTCAGAGATTGTAAGATGCAAGTAAGCTTTAATAAACATACTGTTAAAGAATTACCAGCATTGAAAGCCTTTTCATTGTTGCCATGCAGAGAATATTTACATAACTAGATAATGTATAAGCCTTGGGTATTGAAATGCATATGACAGTATTTGTAATAAAGGACAGGATTACAGTATTTTCAGAAGCTCATTACATTTGTTGGAGACTTGCAGTCATCTTTGCAGGCTTTACCCGTAAACTAAACAGAATGTCAATCTATCATGTGTGGTCCATAACTTGTTTCTTGTTTGGTGTTCATTTTTTACTTTGATCATGTCTTCTCCATGAAACAAGTAGATAGTTGTGTCAGGCAGCAGGTATTTTTTTTGGATAAGAAACATTTTTACAAGTGGGGGTATCACAGAGATTGCTACTTTCAGCATGTTACTTGGTAATTTTATAAAGCTGAATATAAATTATAATTAGAACTGCAGTGCAAGGAGTAGTGGTTTGAGTAGAGTGCTGCTTGTTTTTTTTATACTTGATTTTGACTGGCATTCCAGTAATGTATTTAAAAAGTAATTTATTTTTTCATGCCTCACAATCTGTGTTTCCATCTGGATATTAAGTAAGTTGTCATGTAGCCAATGCATTGAAATATTTATTTCTTCTACACTTCATTTTGTCTTGATTGGACTCTCATAATGACTGTTTGGCACCCAGGGCAGCGTATTTAATTAAAGTTCCAGTTGTGGTTTTGAGCATAGCTCCACCCCTTTCTAGTTGACCACGCCCCTCCCTATTAGCCCCACCCATTCAGCTGTCTCCTGCAGCCCTCCTTTAATTTGTCACCAGTTGCCACTGAGTATTAGTACACCAATAAGCATAAAGATTTAGTCAGGCTTGGAGCAGGGACATATCCATTGAGACATGAAATACTCCTTGACAGCTTTTTTAAATTGAGATAGGGTGGTATCTAGGTTAATGTTAGCAGGAAGGGAATTCCAAATTTTGCCATCAGAGCTGGCGAACAGGGAGTCACCAGCTGAGTTGTTGGACTTGATGGTTTGCACCAATAGTCTTAGATGACCGGCGTGATCTGGAGTTGGAGTGGGGATGATGTTTTTCAGGGCAGGTGTATTATCTGGTTGGTTAAGTGCTTTGTGAGCCACAATGAGTTGATTATACTGAATCTGCATGGGTAGCTCTAGCCATCAGAGATAATTCAGATTTTTACAATAATGTGTTCTATGATACCACAATATAAGGACAAAATGATTGACTTCAACAATTGGCTAAGCTTCTGGTGTCATTCAAAGGGAATCCAGTATCTGTCTACCTGGGACGACATGATCCACAGACCACAATGTTTTGCCAGAGATGGTCTGCACCTGTCGCCCCTAGGATTCAGGTTACTGGTAAAGCTCTTGCCACCCCTATAGTGCCTTTTTTAGGCAAAGTTCAAAAGACAAAACCACCACCATAACAGGTACAAGCATGCAAAATCTGAAGGTAATGCTACTCAATGCTACAAGTCTAAACCTCAAAATGCACTCTCTCGAAGCACTCCTAAAAATGGAGAACACTGATATCTGTGTAGTAACCGAGACCTGATTCAAGGCTCCAGAGAGCACCCCTGCAATACCAGGCTATAACTCTTACCACACTTTTCGGCTACCAAACTAGGATCGAAATACTAAAGGTGGTGGAGTGGCCATATTTACCAAGGATATTCACACCACCAGGTTAGTTGCCCAACACAATGCGTCTGAAATTCTTCAGGTGCAACTAATACTAGGTAAGACTGCAATCCAAATTGTAGCTGGCTACAGATCCCCCACCATGCCTCAAGATTCTCACTACACCTTTCTAAACATACTGGAAAATATTAATATACAACCAAACACCTTAATACTGGGTGATTTCAACTATCCTGCCATTAACTGGGAAAACTACTTGTGCACCAACACCTTTGCCCAACGGTTCTTGGAATTAATAAATTCCAATGCTCTGGATTAACTAATCCATAGTCCCACCAGGGGCTTCAATATCCTAGACTTGGTCATTACCAACATGGGAAATCGATGCTTCACACCTATGGTCACCCCTCGTTGGTCAGGTCAGACCATAAGCTAATCACCCTTAACATCCACATCCCACCCCCACCCCCCAGTAAGGAAACCTCCATAAAAAACTTCTCCAAGGCCAACTTCATGCTACTCAAGTCAGAAGTTACAAACTTCATGACACCCATGCAGACAGGAACTGAAAGTTCAACTGCAGAGTCCTACGCTAAGGCACTGTACGAGCACATCCACTCCTGCATGAATCGTGCCATCCCAAATAGAACCAAAATGCTCTCCTCTAAAAAAAGGAAGCCAATCTGGTGGTCTCCTGCCATAAACAAACTTTACAACAAAAGGAAAAAACTGTTGCAAAAAAGAGGAAAATCCCAGGATGCAAAAAACTCCCTTACCAGCCTCAGTAAGAAGCTGAGATCCCTCATAAAATCCTCCAAAGCTAGTTATGAAAATAAAATTGCCAAAGATTCCAAAGATAACCACAAGGCATTCTATAACTATGTCAAAAATCTAAATGGCAATGCTCAGATCTGCTCTGAGCTACAACAGAATGGCATTAAATATACTGATCCCAAGGATATTGCCAATATCCTGGCAGATCGATTCAGTGCCAACTTTACCCCTCTTTCACCCCCTAAATGTCCCATCTCAATACTGGAAGATTGCCAAATTCTGGTAGTAACGGCCACACAGGTAAAAAACGCACTCTCCAAAGCTAAGAATACAGCATCCATGGGACCAGATGACATCCCGGGCTGTGTACTACATGAACTACAAAATGAACTAGCACCTCACCTAAGTGTCATGTTTAATCATACCCTCACCTCAGGCTTTGTGCCCACTGAGTGGCACACAGCTACAGTTAAAGAAAATCAAACAGCCCTCGACCACTGGAAAGCTGGAACCAGCAATATGGCACAGACCAGGAACTTGAGGCAATAAAAAATATATTTAATCCAACAAACAAAGCACACCGACTGAGCGCTTTCACCAGTACAACCGGTTTCTTCAGAGTCGTATAATGATTATACGACTCTGAAGAAACCGGTTGTATCGGTGAAAGCGCTCAGTCGGTGTGCTTTGTTTGTTAGATTAAATATATTTTTTATTGCCTCAAGTTCCTGGTCTGTGCCTTATTGCTGGTTCCAGCTTTCCAGTGGTCGAGGGCTGTTTGATTTTCTTTATTTGTGAGTTCCTGCATTGGAGCTTTATTGTGGTTCGTTTTGGTTACACAGCTACAGTTATCCCACTCCACAAGGGGGGATCCACTTTGGATCCCAGTAACTACCACCCCATCAGTCTGACGAGCCTGATCTGCAAGGCCATGGAACGTATTATCATGGAACTTATAAACAAAGACATTGGCAACCTTAAAACACTGGATCCCACTCAGTTGGGGTTCGTGAAGGGCCGATCCTGTCTCCTGAACCTTATTGACTTCTTTGAATCAGTCTCCAGAGCCGTGGATGAGGGTAAGGCAGTCCACACAGCCTATCTGGACCTCGCCAAGGCCTTTGACACCATCCCCCACTCTGGAATCATAGATAAACTTACTATACATTTTTTGGCATTTAGCTTGAGCCCATGGCTCTGGCACCAGGCATCTGTTTTGGTAAGGCTCTTTTGTAGTATATCCACATCACTTGGGGATTCAATAATGGCTCCCAGCTTACAGTCATCTGCGAACTTCGTAAGATAGAGTCCCTTAGTGTTGGCCTGTACTTCAGAGAAGTAGATGCCAAACAAGAGTGGTCCCAGGACAGAACCCAGCGGTACACCACTTGTCTGGAGCTGGATTTGGAGTCAGCTACTTT
>NC_056750.1:474213805-474313805 GCF_019279795.1 Protopterus annectens
TATAAACCATTTTTTTTTGTTCCAAAGTCAGATTTTTATACATCTTATTTTCTATTCTGCCTGGTCCTGCAGCAGAATCTAAAGTCATTCCTTTTATTATCTGTTCTAGTTCTTCTATTTCTATCTCTTTCTAAATCCTTACTCTCCATGTCTGAAAAAGTACGCAACTTCCATTTCTTCCACGTTTTACTTCTCTGTTCTTTAAATACTGTCCTAATATATTTTTTACTATATTTATAGTCTCCCCTTGTGTGCTATGCATCTTACCTGATGACTCTTTCATTTCCTTCATTCTGCTATTATTTTCCAATTATTTTACTTAAATAAGGTGCAATTTCTTCTTTTCTTCCTTTCCAAAAATATCTTTGTTTATACAATAAATGCTACATTTTTTCTTCATTTCATGTATTTTGTTCTTTACTAAAGAAATTCTCATTCCCTATACACTCAATCATAACATTAAAGTCTTATAATTCCTATTTTCCCTATATATTTTCTCTTTTTTCCGTCATATAACACTATATTTTAGTTTAAAATTTAACCACCCTTCTGACCAGTCTTTGTAAAATTCTCTCATTTCTACATGAGCGTGCCATAATCTTATGATATCTTGTCTCCCTTTATCATCCTATCGTACTTCATTTTTTCTTTTTATGCCTTTCCTATTTTATATAATAATTTCCTTTTATTATAAACCATATTGCCCTATGGTCTGAAAACCCTGTCAGTAATACTTGTGCAACTGCTACTAAACTGTCTGATAATAAAAAATAATCTGTTTCTGTTTTGTCTTCCCTCTTCTATGCATCCAAGTCTACAAATTCCATATTTTTAACTGTCCATGCTTTATAATGTCTTACTTCTTTAACATCATAAGCCTTTTTGTTAGGTTGTTTTAATTTACAATTGAAGTCCACTACTACAATTATCTCCATATTAACTGTCTTATCTTTCTAAACATTTCTTCCCTCTCCTTTTTTACATAAGCATATAATGCAATGCTTCTTATAACATGTTCTCTCCCTCGTATGTCAATAACAGTAATTCTGGATGTTATAATGAGTGTAACATCTAACACTTTAATTGTATCTTAATACAACACAAATATTCCTGAACAGGTCTCCTTCTAATAAATTCCATATTGCATTTTCCCCCACACCACTTCTGTTTGATATCTTTGTTTTTGACAAAAATCTAATATTGTCTAGTATAATATCACTATCTAACCTTTTACACCACTCCAAAATCCCTATCCTTCTTTCCAACATTTTAAAACTATTCAAATTTGACAAAACATTACATGCAACTCTGCTTTAACTAATAGTATGGATTCATCCTTTCCCTTTCTTTATTCCTTCTTTTAAATCTTCTAGATTTTCCCCTTTCTCTTTCACTTGTTCCAATTGAAATTCTTGTTTCCATTTAGCATCATCATTCTCACTTTAACTTGACTTTCCTTCATGATTTACTGTATTTTCATTTTATTTTTTTGAGTTACTTCTTCCATATGCGTACTACTTTTTTTCACTTTTTCTCTTTTACATCCTTTTCCAAAACATTATCCTTATTACCTTATTCTATTACATTCTCTGTTATATCTAATACTAGATTTTCCTTTTCTTCATAATCCCCCTACAAATGTCCCACTTTTTTACATTTATAACATTCAGGGTCATAATCGTTTCTATCGTGTCCTAAACCCCCCACATATAAAACATTTTCTTTTTTCACATTTGTTAATTAAATGATCCATTTTCCACACAAAAAAACACATTTTTGGCTGTCCCCAATATCTCACCAAACACCTGTCTCTTTCCACACTAATAACACTTGGAATAAGGACAATACAACCATTTTCCAGTTTAAGTTTCAATATCACATTGCAATCCCTTGCACCCGTCCATAAGCCTCTATTATCATATACTTTCAATAAATTCAGCTCATTGCACAGATTTAATAAAACCTCAGTTCAGAACTAAATATTCATTTTTTTCTTACTTTCCCTAAAAGAGGGCTTCAGTACATATAAGTTTCATGGTGAGCAGTTTTTATTCCCATATTCTTCTGTAAACTTTCCATTATCTGCCCAGTCTCAAAAATAATGTCACAAAGTCTCTATTAATATGTATAAACGCTCATTTGTTTTAATCCCGAGCATCTTAACTTCGTCCCATATGTTTGACCTAAAACAGACTTTTTCTTCTAACTTTCATTTCTTTTACTTGCTTATCATGTATTCTGTCTTAGCGTACGGTTTCTTCTCTTGAGTATCCTTGCTCTGATGCCCTTCTTTATACATTCTCTCCATCATTTCTGCCCTTCTTTATACATTCTCTCCATCACTTCTCCGCAAGATAAATCCTTTCCCCCTTCTGGTTCAGTTTCCTTCTCCATCTCCAACAATATATCATCCTGCAACCCTCCCAACTGGAGGGTTGTAACCATACAATCCTGTGTTGCATCCTGGAATTCAAAACGTTTCTGCTGGAAAATGTCTTCTAAATCTATCTCTAGTGCATCTGTTGCCTTCCTACTCCTTTTAAAAGGCTTGATTGCCTTTTCCTCCACCTCTGACACACCATACTCCTTTCTCACACTATTCTTGGCTCCTTACTCCTCCTCTCCAATGAAATATCTCTGCTGTTCAATTAACAGCACCACAACCACAACTTATCTTCTCATTCTGCTCTACCCTCTCCATTTTTGCTTATGGCAGCTTTCTGCTTCTCCAAGCTGCCTTCATGCCTTGATACAAAGCAAAATCTGCCACATACACCTATGCGTTCCTCTCCAGAAGAGAGTAGGGGAAGTTACCCAATGACTGGCTAGATTTCGACTATTACTATAAAAACCAACTCAGGTCTCCCTTGAAAAGAGGCTATGAGCTTAGTGGGACTTACCCAGTCAACAAAGGATAAATAAAATAAAATCTGACATTTAAAAAAAAAAACAAACTGGCATGGATCCAATAATATGAGTCTACAATATTGTTGCCTGTTGATTCACATATGCTACTTTCCACAGCCTTGTGTATCATACAAGTGAGACTAACAGGCCTGTAATTGTCAAGGTCAGTACAGTGCTAAGTACTAGTTAGTTTTTTGCCAAACTGTTAATTTAACTGATGGTGGTCACTTTACAAGTCTTTTAGCATTCCAATTGACCATAATTTATACTTGTCCAAACAATTATATGATTAATCGTGACAGTTATCCACCACAGCAAATCCAAGGATGCAGGAACACCAAACACGAAGATTTAAATTATTTTATTCCAAAACTGTAAACACACAGACTAAGCGCTTTCACCAGCCAAGCTGGTATCATCAGAGTCTGTTTGACATTGGTTCATTCATACTTAAATACACAACCACACACCCTAACTCACACAATTAATCAATTATTCCATTAATTCCTTAAAGGAATATCCATCACAATAATGAAAATCAAGTGAATAAATAAAAAATGCATAATATTCAACTTCATTTATCTATCTGAAGGTACATATTATTGGTTTCATTTGTCAATCAGAACACATAAACCCATATCCATAGTGCCCACCCACAAATTTTCAAAAAATACAAACTTAAAAATCAAAACTTACATAGATTATTTACACTAAATAAATAAATAAATAAATTGATTGAATGGTTGAAATGCATTGACAATATATATAGTGTATAATCTATAATATTTAGTGTTTAATATTTAACGCACACCTTAGGCTTTTCATATTACACTAGCTCTTAACTTTAAATGTGGTTTTAAAGAAATATGGTCATTTAAACCTGGAAATCTGGTGGCATTCAACCTCATCTGCCACTCGGATTCCAAAACTGCCACCCTGTTACTGATGTCACCAGGAGTAAAAGGCATCACCCTATCTATGATGAAGAACAAAAATTTAGTGAAGTTACCACATACCCTACTGTGCAAATACAAGGCATTATGCACATCCCTATTTCTTATACATCTGTTGTGTTCACAAATTCTTTCTCGTAGCTTACGGGTAGTCATACCAATATAATATGCATCACAGGTGGCACATGATGCTATATAGACACAGTTTTTTGTGTTGCAGTTGCAAAGACCAGGGCATGCTAATGTACGTCCATGATATGATTAAGCCCTACCAGCTTGTGATAATTAAAGACACTGGGAGGTATTCCATTAGACCTCTGCTTTTAGTGAGAGTTTTTATTTATTTATTTTTTGACATTTTTTTTAACTTTAAAAAATCATTTTTCAATAGAATAGTCTATAATCACATTTCACTTAGAAATTAAGTTTTACAGAAAAACACTGCATACAATGTTTAAATAAGCTGCAAACATGACAATGAAAGACACCCAGATGGCAGAAACCCCTCTCATGAACTTGGCATGCATACAGGTCAATTTACAAAGAATTATGTAACCAGGCTGAAACCTGATAAGGCACTATCCATTGCCTTCAGCACCACAGAAATTTAAAAAATTCATACTGCACTATCAAGATATGCCACAATAAACATACAGCAGTAGGAATGAGAAATACTAAATTTTAAATTGAGGTTGGCAGTGTAACACCTGCATATCACAGATTTTTAGTTCCTTCCACCATACTAATGTCATTGTTTTTTTTTTTTTTTTTATAATTTCTTTTTATAGCTTAAAGCATTCTATACACTTGGGCATTAGTCATATACAATGTGCATGCAATTTTTCTCCTGCCAGCTCATATACCAAAACCTCTGCCTTGGAAGATCACCTCTACTGTAACAGGAAATATATAACTCAAACTTCAATACTCAAAGTACCATACTCTTAAAAAGACAAAGGGTTGAAAATACACAAGTGTCTTATTTTTTTGCAGGGATAAGCCCTCCTGCATTCCTCAATATGAGGCAAGCCCCTGTAGCCTCATTTCTATATACACTACCATATAGCTGGCAACACAGTATTGCAGCAGATAACTGTCACCTCAGGCAAGAGGTTAATTGGTTTAATTCTCTGCTGGGATGCCTTTTGTGTGAAATCTGCACGTCCTCCCTGTGTTCATGTGGGTTTCCTCCCACATTCCAAACACATGCAGTTGGTAGTTTGGATATTCTAAATTGGCCACAAGTGTGTCTGGGTGTGGGTGAATGACTGCAGCAGTGTTAGCCACCCTGTAGTGTAAACCTTGGCTCTAGGTGATTGTTACTGTGTAAGTGACACCCCAATCTCATGTGCAAATATAGGAAAAAGGGGTTGTGGGTGGATGGATGGAAGAATTGAATGGATACTACATATAAGGATGTACTAATTCAGTAAAAAGTTGAAAAAATGCAAAACACCTTCTCTGTTTTTCCCAGAGTAATGCAACACTCACTATGCCCCCAAGTGAGCCCTAACATTCTTTTATTTGAGCAGACACTAAATCATTTTCCTGCTATAACATTCTGATCACCTCTGTACAAGGACACAAGATGTTGCTTATCCATGTAAATGTCACTGGCACATGCCATAGTTTGCATCATGAGAAATGACTGGCTACATTGTCAAAAGCATACTATGCATTACAAAATACTCAAAAAGACATACAAATCTTCTACCTTCAAATTTACTCAGTTTACACAACATCTTTACTGATTGTATCAGCATCTGACTCAAGAAATGGCACATCTATTTGAAGTCATCACAGAAGTAAACTGTTTTGAAGAACTGGAGAACATGTGATCTTTTCTATAAATAAACTTGCAAAACAACCAAATGCTGCACCTTCTACTCATTTGGTGTGTTGATTTTCAGGAGAGACTGAATAAAATATATGTGATAACTAAGTACAATTTTTGGTATGAATGTTTTGACAAGTTATTACTTCAAGTGGCGCTTGGAACTAAGTTCCATATACAGCAATGGCATATTTCATAGTCACACACATCTAAACATACTCCAGATTAATGCTTGGGATTATGTTTTTAAAAAGAGCTTCCAATTCTATGATTAGGGAAGAAATTAAAAATAATCAAGATTAGAGGCTCAAAACCAGACACCTCATTTTTGAACCATTAATAGTGTTGACATCGAAAGTTCACAGAGCAAGTGTGTTTGTACGGAAATGTATTTTCTTAAGTAAAGTAGCTCTGTACTGTAATACCTGGCATCATATGGTGATTGCAACTGTCTGTAGTTTGCTGCAAAATCACATTTATTTGTTAATTGTTTTGCTCCTGTGAAACAAATCATCTGCCACTGGTGCTATCCCTTGGTATTGTACACTGGGAGTCACATTTGATCCCCTGGAGCTATTCCAGTACCTTTTCCCATTATCTAATAGGAGATGGTCATCATACTGGCAACCATAGGGGCTTCAATATATTATGTCTGACCCTGTCCCACCCTATGCAGGGCATGTAATGACAAAGCCATTAAGGCTAACATAGTCTGTCTGTGTTGTCCTAGCATTTGCAAGCTTAGGATGCATACACCCCAGTATCCCAACTGGGGTTATTATCCCACGCTGAACGCCCAATTTTATTTTAACAGATCACTATTTTTGAGGCAACTCAAAGGCACCTCTAAATATCAGGGACAGAGTTGACATCTGACTGATTGACATGACACTGAGTATGACATATTTTTAGTCTTATCTAGTACAACAATGCAACTTCAATTTGAGTTTGTTTTCAAATTAGAAAAAAGATCCTTGGATATTCTGTTTAAGTACATATGCTTATTTTAATTTTCTTGTAATCTACCTACTAGTTCTCATTAATATTTATTTTTGACTGCTTCCACCATGCAATTTTCATATTTTTTTATTTCTAAATATAAAATAAATTAATGCCTATATCAAAGCATCATCATCATCATCATCTGCAGGGATAGTGATTTTCAGTTTTCAAAACAAAAATAAAATTTCATTTTCACGAGATGAAATCAGGGAAATATACCTGTGATTTTTAAATGTAATTTCCAGTCATTATGGTCATTTCATTATAACTTTCATCTGCATCAATATATATTGAAAATTAAAATGGATTCTAGGCATAAAACACTCTAATGCAAACTGGCATTATAATAAATATAAGCAGAAATATCTCTCTGGCCTACATTGCTAGATTCTGTAAAAATGCCATGATTTTTCAATTCTTAGTCAAAAAGCAGGATTTAACACTTTTTCCTTGAAAAAAAAAACAGTGTCCCTGATCATCAGTTATTACAGTTAATGACAAAAAAGCTGTGTTATTCTTATGGGATATTTCTATCTCTTGCATGCCTGGATAGATTTCATTAGATACATTGTGAAGGCAAGCAAGACTATCTTCTTCAATGACTGTACTATACTATAGCTGTCATTCTTGGCTATTTGTGTTGAATGGAAGAAGCAAGCATGACTTTGATAGAAGATGGAGTTCAAGCAGCAAACCGACAATTCTTTCCCTCTCTCTGTACTAACAGGATCTGATCATGCATTTTCCTATAGATGGCAGCTGTAGCAGTATCCTAAATCCACAGCCATAAGTTTTGAGAGTCAGATTGCTTGATCAGGTGTTTATGCCATCACTGGATGTGTAGATGCGCAATTGATCTGAGAAGATAGGGTCCATTGAGACTCCATACCAGAGGCAGAGACTGACCATCAGTAGCCTGTATAATACAGAGAAGTGGGACAAGACTGAGATGGTCCGTGTAGTTTTTATGATTTAGACCCTTGATTTTCTTGGTGAGAAAGCATTATCATTTAAGTTCACAGGTATATACTAGGCTAATGACCACTGGTGTCTTTATAAGCCTATGGAAATCAAATGTATCCCATAGTTTATTGTACTTTACAGGTTATTGCAAGGGATGTATGTGGCATGATATAATTTTTGCATCTGTCCATCAGATCCACAGGTGTCAGACCAGGGGTAGATTTCTAATTTCTCATCCGCTAGTCTAGGTTGCACTTGACTATAGTTGGTGAAGGGCTCTGCTTCACATAAGTGGGAATCCTATTCCAGAGAATGGTGATTCCCCGAGATACATACCTGTCCCCCCAACATGTCCTAGTTAAGTTACAAGCAAAGTTTAAATCCCTAGAGGTGCTATTCATTTTGCAGATCTGCAACAGGTCCATCAGAGTGGGAACCAAGGACGCCTTATATGGCAGGCATAAATTTTCTCTCAGCAGTTTGTAGGAAACAGAGTACAGATATGGTGATTTGAGGTGATCTGCATAGGAGATTGCGTTTATGATTATATTATTCTTTTTTGTGAGGAACTTCTGTGAACATTCTAGTTGTTGCATGTGCCTGGTCAGGTGCATACCAAAGGGGAATGGCACTCAACGATGCATCAATAATAGACTTAGATGCCATGTCCTTAGTTAAAAGTTGAGCTGCATAGAATGATTTTCTTACTACCTCAAACACATGTTGGTCAAAAGCCAAGTTACTACACCTACATGAGTCCCCAAACACCCTGTATCTACTATTAGACTTGTTTTATCAATGAGGTAATTTCCCTCGGTGGCAGACTTTTCAAAAGATATTATGCATTTCTTGGCATTATGTATAACATATGGCTTTGGCAGCAGTTAACTGTGTTAGACATTCATTTAAGATGTTAAAATGTCAGGGGGGGGGGGTTCTATAACTGCTCCTAACTTGTAATCATTTGAAAACTTGGTAACTCAGAGGCCCTTGACACTGGCACAGACTTCCAAAAAATAAATGTCAAAGAGGAGTAGACCTAGCTCAGCGCCTTGCAGAACTCCAATGATGACCATACTCTTTATGGAGTTGGTTTTCAGTCCTAACATCCCGGGTCCTATCTGTGAGCCAGCTGGCTGTCCCACATATAGGGGATTATGACTAATTCTGTGAGAGATTACAATGCTCGAGTGGGGTATTGTATCAAATGCCATTTTTCCCTCATCCATCGCCTTGGTGACTTTTCTCAAAGAAGTTAAACAGATTCAGTAGGCATGACCTGCTTTTGATGAAATCAAACTGGATTGGGTCTAGTGTCCAAAGTTTTCATATGTCATTGTTAATCATTTCCATGATAATTCTTTCCATGGTTTCAGATATGAGACTAGTCAAACTAATGGGTCTGCAGTTGCTGGGATCCATTAATGGGTCTGCCCTTGTGCTGAGGGATGACAACTGCAGTCTTTCATTCATAGGGCATGAAAGCCTGTGTGGAGGCTATGGTTGAATAGTGACTCCAGTGGCCTGATAGGTCATATTTCAGGCTACTTAGGAGACATCCTGGGGCCCACTGAAGCTGTATTATTGGCCTTGAGCGAACATCTAAGACCTGTTGCCTACTGAAGAGGTTATGTTAAATGGTATTTCCTGGGGGAGAAGCTGGGGATGGGGGTGGGGTAAAATTGAAGCTGAGTTTGTCAACCAGAAGATTTGCTATATCTCCTGGTTCTGAAAACGTGGCTCTATTTATCAGCAGTTCAGACCTTAAGGTTTAAGACATGGCTAAAGAAAGACTTATGGTTGTCCTTAGCCTGGGACACTATTTTTACCTCAGAATTTGCTTTTTTGGAATTTAGTCCTCTTAGTTGTCTATTCAGTTTTATGAGAGAGTTTTTACTGTTTTTTTTCTGTTACAATCCCTCATTTTAACTATGACTTTTTTCTTCTGTTGTACACATTGTTTAATTTTGAATTCCACTAGGGTGGTTTGCTTTTTGAATTAGTTTTGGGCTTACTTCTGGCAGGCACAGCATCCTCTATGCAATTATCTACATGGTTGCGCAGACCTTCAGTAAATAATCCCGCATAGACTGCTGTGTTACCTGGGTTTGGAGGGAAATCTTGACATGTTATCACTTTATAAAAGAAGGTAGCTTGCTTTGGAGTAGTTTCTAACCATTACAGGGTTTGTAGGGTTACAGAACTGATTCTAATTTCAAAGCAGACTGTTTTCTGGTCTGACCTTACCAGAGGGAACACAACACTGTGGTGTACAATGTTCTACATTTGTGAGTACCAAATCCAATATGTTTGTACCTCTGGTAGGCATATGTACTAAATTCTCCAGGGCATTTGTGTTTGCAAGGTCTACAAATCTCTGCACCTGCAAATTGGGGATTGTGTAAGATTTCCATTCTATAAAGGGATAATTGAAGTCCCCATCAGTATGGTATTTGAATAAGTGCCTTCAATAGATCTAAGCATGTGCTACAGGTTTCATGGGACATAAAATTGTGACCTACAGCTTGTTGAGATATAGTACTGGACTTTGTGGTAATCTGGATGTGGAAGAACTCTAGTGTTTCACCCTGTTTAACAAACCTAAAGGTGTGTTACATGCTTGGACAGGTACATACTGAAGGGGACATTATACTCAATGACTGGAAATCTAAGTGCAAAATACAGTGGAATAACCTCAGCCCTGGACCTAGATGCCATACCCTTACCAATAAGCTGCACAACAAAATAGGACTGTTTTACAACAGTGGATATGTGGTGATCAAAGGACAGTTTGCTATCCACATAGGTTCCAAGTCCCTAACACCTGGATTGATTTTCAGAGATGCCTCTGCCTAGAGTTAATTGCAGCTGTTAAAGTCTCAGTCTTTCATCTAGTTGACACACTTGCTGTGGGACTTTGTCATGCTCTTCCCCTTGGAATGGACAAACCAGGATCAGGTTCTTATTCCCACATCTGTCTGGCCAACGTTATCAGTTGTCAGATTTCTAGTTGCACCTGGGCTCAATGTTAACAGAGCCCTAAATCATGTTAAAAACTGTTTGTAGACCAGACTGTTATAAAAGGGCATCAAAAATTTGCTCACCTAATCAGTTGCAATGCTTAAGCTCGTTGATAGCTTTAGGTGTTGCAGCTCAGTGGTGAAGGTAAAAAGCAGAATGCAGCTTAATGTTTATGGATATCAGTTGGGTACGGCAACCCTGTGTTTCCAAAAGTCAAACATTCCTCTTATGCTGTGCTGATGATGCCATAAGAAGGAAGAAACATACATGTCCACAGCTAGAGAGGGTTGGCATTATTCGCCTGAAATTGTCCATAAATAAAAGTAAAAGAAAATGTCATGGACATTCAGAATTGCCATTTAGCTGAAACATCAGATATCCTTAAAGGTTTATTTGCATATATCCCATGTTTTGTCTGATACACGAGGTTTAATGTATCATGCAGTGGGAAGTCTAGCTTTGCTAGATTTTTCTTTTTGTGTTTAACTAAATAGAAGAATGCAGGAAACTAGGCCGCAGATGCCAGAAATAAACTGCAACAGGCGTAAAAACACTTTAAAGTAGCTTATTTTAACTTAGCAATTTTTTTTTGTTACTAAAACCAGTATCAGTAAAAAAGCTGCCTTTTTTTGTAGATCAAACACATTGCATGTGTTAAATTATAAAAATACACGCATATTATATGAAGTGTGTAATTTTTTTTTTACACATTATGAAAATCACAATACGTATATAGACTCTCCTTATGTATAACTAAAATCACAGTATATAGCAGGATAAACTCAATATACAGCTCTACAGTAGAAAGTGAATCACTCGGACTATAAATAATTGCACTGTGCTTATTTAAGGGAAGACCTGCTTGATTCAGTAGTGATGGTATGAACAGAAGCAAGTCAGTTTTTGCAGATATATATATATATATATATATATATATATATATATATATACACACACACATATATTTATATAGATATACATATATATATATATATATATATATATATATACACACACATATATTTATATATATATACATATATATATATATATATATATATATATATATATATATATATATACACACACACACACACACATACGTATAAACCCAGGACTACTAGATTGCCTTCAGTAAAAGTAGCTCATCACATGCATAGTACTTCAGTATAGATATATATATATATATATATATATATATATATATATATATATATATATATATAGTAGCAGGATGTCACATAATGCCATGTACACTATAGTCATGCAATACTCAAGGCCAGGCAGCACATGATGCAGATAACCACAATACAGCATTTGGTAAATAAACCTATAAAAACTCAAACCAGCTCTTCTTCATATGCAGTTTATAAAGTCATCTTCGAACATTTTAATTTCAATCAGTATTACTGTAAGCTCTCTCAATATATTCCATATTGGATATGTGTTAAAGAAATGTTGGCAGGCCTTTCTCTGTTAAATGGGAGCCCAAGAAATAACTCTAGGATGCCATCTTTAAAGGTATTCATAGATAAGTACTATGCTAGCTGCCCTTGTGGGCCTTTCTTAAACCTAGCCAGTTTCCCTTTTTGTGCTCAGAATTACCTATCCCATTTGGTTAAGGTTTGTCTCTACCCATTTCATGGTCAATAATCATATATTACCCCTAAAGAGAGCAACAATGGAGGTCCAACCAGTGACCCATGTAACTACAGGCCCATAGAGCTTACCAGCCTCATATGTAAGGCTATGAAAAGAATCACCATAGGCATGATAAATGAGGACATAGGTAACCTGCAAATGCTGGACCCATCACAGTTTGGCTTTGTTAAATGAAAGTTATGCCTATTTAATCTGGTGGGCTTCTTTGAGAGGGTTACCAAAGCATTGGATGAAGGTAAGACTGTGCACAGACTTTTGATACAATATCCCACTCAGGCATTACAGACAAGCTCACTCATTTAGGTATAAAACATTTCATTACTCACTGGATAGCCAACTGGCTCAGTGATAGGACCCTGGAGGTCAAAGTAGGTGAGGCCACCTCCACCAAGAGGCCAGTCACTAGCAGAGTCTCCCTGTGCTCAGTACTGGCATGGCTTCTTTCTGGCATCTATTTCTCTGAAATGGAAGCAAATGCTGAAGGTTTATGACTAAGTTTGCAGATGATTGCAAGATGGGTGGTTATAGACTCTCCTGCAGACATTAGCATTCTTCAAGAAGGCCTACCGCTGACTAAAAAATCGTGTCAAAGCCACGGTCTTAAACTTAATGCTATGAAATACATAATTGTACCCTTTGGGAAGTGAACCATCCCATCTAATTATCATGTTGATAATATACCCCTAAAAGTTGACCCACTGGTCAGGGATCTGGATATGCATGTAGACAGTAGCCTTACCTTCGACCACCACGTGGCCACTGTGATGAAGAAATCCTTTTATGTTGTGCAGCTTAAAAGGGCATGCATCTAGATCCAAAGAGGTCATTAACCCACTGTACTCCAAGATTATCATTCCAATCAGAGTACAATGCTCCCTATGGTATGTAGCTGACCAGGTATATGCGGCAACTAGAGCGACCTTAGAGGTTCCTTACAAAAAGAATAAAAGGCATAGCAAACCTGCCTTATGCAGAGTTCCTTAAAGCCCTTTCCCTCTACTCAGTCTCCTATAGATTACTGAGGAGTGATCTATGCCTGGCTTGTAAAGCATCGGCAAACCCCACACTTACGAATCTCCTGCATATTCGTAAGTCAAACAGTACCAGAAATACAATGTCTAGGGATCTGAATTTTCTCTGTGACAAATGGAACATGCTTGTGAGACAAATGTACCCCAGACACTGCCCCTCCTAAGGAACAGACATCCTATCCATGTGAAGCTGAGTTCATCTATTACTGAGTTTAAATGCAACCTAGAATAGTGGATAGGGAATAGGAAATTTACACAGTGCCTGGCAGCCATGTCCCTTATGGAAAGAGGTAGCTTATAAATACCCGCCCCCCAATATTCTCTTTGGATACAGAAAATCATAATTCTTTTGGGTAAACTCGTCTATGCTCAGAAAGACCCCCACTGGGTTATTAGCCTAATAATTTCTGAATCTAACCAAATGAGGTAGGTTAATTCAAGAACAAATAGATACACTGGCTAGACTTAAAATGGCCCTTAAGGGCAGCTAGTCTAGTATGTAGCTGTGAACGTATGAATTGGGATCATACAACAGATAATTTAAGGGGACCCATACATGTGATAAAGTATTTAGGAACACATCTAGCAGGTTCTTCTTCAAAACTTGCTAGATTTTTTTTTTTATTTGGTACTATTGAAAGATTCTTGCTTTGGTTTACAATATTTCTAGTTAGTTGGACTGTTTTCCTTAGGGAAGGCAGGCATGATTTATTTAGTCCTGTAGACAACTGTTGAACTATAAGCCTCTCTATTGCATTTTATATTCTGTTTCTTTATTTCTTTATGAGAAACGCTAAGTTATTTTCTTTTGCAAGCAAAATAAAACTTCAGTGGCTGCTGTTCTTTTGCCTCATTGACTCACTCAGTAATGCACATACTCTTTCTCTATTGTTAAAACCTCTTTCAGTCGGTATTTGTGTTGTCAGCAGATCAGCAAAGGACGGCTCTTACAGACAGATTTGATGAACACCACCACGAGCAGCCTAGACATTTGTTTACATGGTTATGCATGCCTTGTATTTTAAAAATAAATGCAGAGATGAACTGGATTAGTACAGCCCCTTGTATCATCACCAGTCACTGAATGTGAGGTTTTCAGCAGTGCTGACTGAGTAGGTTCTTTTGCTTTGTTTTTTTCGGCACAGAGGTGACTTCAAGTAGCATTTCAGACCAGAAATGAGTAAACTATTTACAAGTGTCTTAACTGATTCAGCAGTGGGGAAGAACCATATCTATACAAGATTAAACATTCTTAAAGCACACCTAACCTTAATTTTACAAGTTTTTTAATGTCAGCAATCAGATGTTTTAAAGACGCAATTAATATTGTTCACTTTTGTTTTCCATTTGACCATTTACGTTTGGGAGTGATGGATTCTACAATTTACTCTAAGTTTAATGACAATGTTCAGTCTCATTCTATGAACTAAGTTTTATTTAACTCTGTTTAATAAAACCAGGCAACAAGTTGCTTGCAGTAAAAGGTAAACGCTCCTAATTCAGACGACAGTGTATCATAAATAAATTAACCACAAAAAGGAGCGAAATGGCTTTGCAGTAAAAAATCCAGTTCCCAATGTAAAATAACAAAAACAAAAACAGCAAACCTCTATTTCCAAAGTAAAACAGCTTTTTCAGCTCATAAAAGTAGTATGCTGCAAAGTAAAGCAAGTGTAGCTGGTTCTTCAACCCAAAAAGAATCGCACAAAAGTATAATCCAAGCGAGAACTTTAATAGCTAGCTAGAGTTAAGCGCTTTCACCAAATGGCTCTTTGAAAACTTCAACAACTGCCATTAAAACAAAGCATTTAAATATACAATGGAAGAAGTTCATTGGTGCACATGACATAGTTAATTGACTTAAACTCTAGTTCATTTACATATATACAGAAATCCTTCTGATATACTTCTAAAATACATTTAAAAAAGCTAAGATAGTTTATTCATCATAATACAGAAGGACATAGTATAAATACACATCTATGACCTAAAACAAATGTAAAATAAGATAGTGAAATGTTATAAAAAGTTATAAAACATCCATAGTGTAGCATGAAGAGGAAAAAAGGGGTAAAATACGATTGATTCAAGTGTAACTATATAAAAATGCTCCATAAAAGTCTATATAAGTCTATATGTGCAACAGGGTTCAGATATATGATAGTACATGAATTAAAAAGTAGTGCAGGTAGGTATGTGTATATTTATATAGTCATAAACTACTAGACAATGTTCAATTATTTGAGAAGAGAACTCTTGAAATAAAAAAGAATAAACTTTTGAGGGACATACAGGATTTCCAAAATGGGAATGTCTTTACTTGGCCACGTTACAGCAAAGAACAGGGTAATGGACATGTATTTAGAAATGTAACTGAAACAAGTAATGACAATAATGTTAATGTAACAAAAGCTGTACGCATTTGTTCTGAAGTGAATAATACATGTATTACTAAGGATGTTATCCCACCATTACTTAATGAAGTAACAATGGTTAACCATGTCGATGTTACTACCAATGCTATAACGAATGAAAATACATCAGATGTGGTACATATTGTATACTCAGAGGATGTTGCGAGTCCCATTACAGATAAAGGGAAAGTGGCTAACATACTCTCAGATAAAAGTAATGAACCAGTAGTTAGGAAGAAGAATATGAAGGAACTGAATGATATTTTCCCAAGAACTGGTAATAGTAGATCTCCCATATGTACCCCTTTCCCCATAGCCAACAAATCCTTCCCAGGGAGACAGAGATCCCAAAGCAGAGGGAGGAACAAACGGAAAGGGTCAGGAGGGGAACATCCAGGACCAAGTTTGAAGAAAATGTGGGAGCAAACAGGGGGACCCTAGTGGTCAACCTGTCTAACAGGCCTTTAAGTACCTTTGAAGAGGAAGTTTTAAACAAGGGCCTAAGTTTTATCCCTACACGAGATAGTGAATTAACAGACTCTATTTTAGATGTAAAGATGTTTATTAGGAATATCCAACTGAAATTAAATTTTAGAGATCAAGACCAAGTAGAGGAGAAAAGAGATTTGGAGAGGTTTAGACCTAATAGTTTATATATTCCAAATATACATCCAGTTATAGAGGCGTTCTCCAGAATCGTAGACAATGATATATATAAGTACTACTATAACAGAAGTAAAAATACTACTAAAAACGTAATTACAATCTTACCTATTTACAAAAACAAGCCTTAGACAATCTCAGAAATGACCTCTCAATAGTTATAAGACCAGCTGATAAGGGAGGCCCCATAGTGATTTTAGACTCCACTAGATACATCAGTATGATGGATTCTATGTTAAGTGATGGAACATTCTATGGTAATATAAGCCTTTTAGAGGTTGGTACGAAAGTCTTCAAGTCTATGACACTCTAGATGACCTCCATCGTAGTCATATTATTTCGGATACCCTATTTGAATATCTTAGAGTTAGGAATCCCTTGATACCAGTAATACAAGGCTTACCGAAGATTCACAAGTCATTGACTTCCCCTCCTGAGACCTATTGTAGCAGGGCAAGGATGGCTAACTGAGCCTTTTTCTATTCTACTAGAATATTTTCTTAGACCTTTAGTGGATAGTAATAAATATATCCTTAAAGATAGCAAACAGTTTTTGCTTGACTTATATGAGTTTACTGCTACACTGAAAGATAGGGAACCATTTTTACTGGTTACACTTGACGTTACTAGTCTCTTCACCATGATTCCTAACCAAGAAGGTATGTTAATGTTTCAAAGATATATTCGTAGTAAATCTAATTTTGAAGAAGGGACAGTGGACCTACTTTCTTTATTTTTAGAGATTGTTCTTGAGAACAATATGTTTATTTTTGGAAAGGAGATCTATATACAGAAAGATGGCGTAGCTATGGGCACTTCATGTGCCAATAGCTACGCCAACATTGTGATGGCAGACTGGGAGGAGAATTTCTTTTTTCGTTAACTTTATTCCAGAAATATGTGGGTTACTACAGACGGTTCGTAGATGACCTCTTTTTTATCTGGAAAGGAGATGAAGCATCCCTTCTGGAATTCTTTGATTCCATTAATGGACTAACGGATTTCTTGAAATTTACTATTAATTATTCCAGTATTGAAATATCATTTCTAGATGTCCATAAATAGATTACCTAGTGGTTTATTAAATACATCAGTGTATAGGAAACCCTGTTTTAGGAATACACTGTTGCATCGACATAGTATGCACCCCAGATATGTTTTTGAGAACATTATGAAAGGGCAGTTTATGCGAGCATCAAGGTTGAACCCATGCCCCTCAGGACATTCCAAAGAGATTGAATCACTTACAAATAGATTTTTGGAACGTAAATATGTGATGAGAGACATAGATAGGAATAGGAATCAGGTTGACAAGTTGAGAGACACAGTGGCTAAACCTTATTTTTCAAGGAAAGAAGCATCTGAAGCAGTACCAGCTATCAGTAGGGGTGATAATGTTAAGTTGTCCTTATTTTACTCTAGAGATGTTGACAAGATCAAGGAGATAGTACATAGACATTGGGGAATCCTTGGATTGGATGACCAAATCTTAGAAGTAGTAGGTGATAATCCAAGGTTTGTCTATAAGAATAAACCCAATCTAAAAGGACCTTATGCCATCGCCTCTAGTAGAACATGGTTACCAGAAACCAAGATCTGACCATAATACAATATCCTGTCAAAATTGTAATCAATGTCAATATATAGACAACAGTGACACTTTTAAACATCCGACAACACAAAATTTTTTTACTTTAATACTGGCACCAATTGCACCAGCAATAATGTTGTATATATTGCTAAGTGTGTCTCTTGTCCGGTATTTTATGTAGGCAAGACTTGCAGACAACTTAGAGAACGTATAAGAGAACATGTTTACAACATTAGGATAGCATCTGATCATAATGCACTTGCCAGACATGTTAGAAATACAGGACCTGACCATTACTTTAACTTTAGTGTACTACAACAAGTTGAACCTAATCTCAGAGGTGGAGATGTTGATTCACATTTATTGGAATGTGAACTGAGATGGATTGTCCGCCTTAGAGCGGACAAATTCCCTGGTGTCAATGATAGAGTCCAGGTTAAACCATTACTACGTAAGAAAAGGGTTTTTAGACCCCCTACTTAGTTATTTCTCCCTTCCCATACACACGCCTACCTGTATCACCATTGTCTACTGAGGTGGATTGTCCCCCCTCTCTGAGCAGACATTTTCCTGGTGTCATTGATGGAGTTCAGGTTTTACCTTTTACTGTGTAAGCAAAATGTTTTTAGATTACACACTTAGTTGCCTTCCCCCCCCCCTTTTTATACACATACCTACCTGCACTACTTTTTAATTCATGTACTATCATATATCTGAACCCTGTTGCACATATAGACTTATATAGACTTTTATGGAGCATTTTTATATAGTTACACTTGAATCAATCGTATTTTACCCCTTTTTTCCTCTTCATGCTACACTATGGATGTTTTATAACTTTTATAACATTTCACTATCTTATTTTACATTTGTTTTAGGTCATAGATGTGTATTTATACTATGTCCTTCTGTATTATGATGAATAAACTATCTTAGCTTTTTTAAATGTATTTTAGAAGTATATCAGAAGGATTTCTGTATATATGTAAATTAACTAGAGTTTAAGTCAATTAACTATGTCATGTGCACCAATGAACTTCTTCCATTGTATATTTAAATGCTTTGTTTTTAATGGCAGTTGTTGAAGTTTTGAAAAAGCCATTTGGTGAAAGCGCTTAACTCTAGCTAGCTATTAAAGTTCTCGTTTGGATTATACTTTTGTGCGATTCTTTTTGGGTTGAAGAACCAGCTACACTTGCTTTACTTTGCAGCATACTACTTTTATGAGCTGAAAAAGCTGTTTTACTTTGGAAATAGAGGTTTGCTGTTTTTGTTTTTGTTATTTTACATTGGGAACTGGATTTTTTACTGCAAAGCCATTTCGCTCCTTTTTGTGGTTAATTTAACTCTGTTTAATTGTTCATTATGTTTGCATCTGTTTCCTATATTTTGTATTGTCAAAGTCTGACTTGAAAGGCATTTTTAATTATATTTTATTTTATTACTGTTTAACTAAAATGTGATGTACATTATAGTTCTTTTTTTTTCTTATTGCATAGCCTTATATTTCTTGTTTATTTAAGCACATTTTCTTAGTGTTTTTCTTGCATTTTGCTCAGTGCTTAGACTTAAACTCTATAATAAATCTGACAACTTGAATATACTGTCATCTGCAAATGCTCTTAATACATATTTCACTGTATGAAATTTTACTCAATCAATTATTCACAATTTTCAAACAGTGAGCAAAATTGGTGGTAATATGCTACATGGAATAACTTTTGAATAAACCAAACAGTTTTTTTACTCAACAGGATTATGTTGTAACTGCACAAGCTCCAACCCCAGGTGCCTACTAGTAAGCCTGCATATAAAAAGCCAATATAGTTGGTAGAATTTGCCTACATTAATACCTCCTTATCTGAACAATGGCACTACAATATCACTAAGATTATCCTAGTAGCCTTATGTTTAAAGACATCAATTGCTCTCTTGCAGAGTATTGTGTGTTTGTTTTAACCTACATTTATAGCTTTTAGCAGTACTGAATGAATGTAACTTGATTTTTGTGTTGAGTGTTTGTTTTAACCTACATTTCTGGCTTATAGCAGTATTGAATGAATGTAAATTACTGTCTTTACTGCGTAATAGAACTTCCTGTACTAAGTTTACTTCTTTATTTCTCCCTCTCTTTCAAAAGTTTCCAGCTCTGCATCCTGCCTATTTCAAATCCAAAATCTAGAGTCTACCTGCCTGCCGGCTACGGACCCCTTTCAAAATAACCTGAACTCCCACTGGACTGCTATCCTAGCACCCTTCCAGTAAAGAAGTAAACATGTATGTTGTTGTTGTGTCTTTTGGCTTTTCCCGGTTAGGGGTCACCACAGCGGAACTCCGGTCCGCTAATGATTGTCAGTAGATTTTTACATGCCGATTTGCCGGCCCTGATGCACAACCTTCAACGAAGGTACGCCCATTCATACATGTCTCCACACAGAAGACGCCCTAGCTGAGAATCGAACAGGGAAACGTCTTACTGTGAGGTGACAATGCTACCGCAGCACCACCACTGCAGTAGTGAAGTAAACATGTATGTGTACTCCCTAAACTGGCAGTAAAGCATATGCTTGACATTTTTTTACTTTTGGTGATTAAAAGCTCGCTTCACAGCCAGGACAGCCAGCAGCCATAGCCCCTCTCTACCCTGTAGCTAGCAGACTTTCTCTTCTCACTAGCACAAGCCCCTTCTCCTGAGTATTTTCTCCCTTTCCAATTCCTTGCTCAGCCTCCCAGATAGAACTTTCATTGTAATACATAACCTGTCCACTAGGTGGCACCCTATTTTCAGTCAGTCCCACACCTTATTATTTAGCCCTCTGGCTTATAATATTAATACATCTCAACTCGGTTATTCTAAGCCCTGCTCTTAACATACTCTCAGCTTTAAATCCTACTTTTACAATCATCATCTAGCTATTCTCTAACCTGCTCTACTACTGTATTCCCACTTATCTATACATAACTAAACTTACCATAATAAACCTCTTCCACTGATTGTTCCTCTCAAGCTCCTTCCTTTTTTTGTGTCTACACACTCCGTTCACCCTGCAGGCTTACACTGCTCCCCTACCCTACCCCCATATCCCGCCCACCCCCAGGGGTCCTACCTTTATTCATCACATACCCCTCCCTCCTACCTAATTACCCAATAGCAGTTACTTCCTCTTCCCTCTCCCTCTCCACCAAACATAGGAATTTTCCCTCCCGTTTCCTCCCAATCACTACCTTCTCAATTAAACTCTCACTTCTTCCTCCCTCCATAAACAATTAAAGCCCTCTTCTCTCTCCTCCTAAATCTTCACTACTTCACAGACATCTTCCTTTTTTAATATGCATTTATTAAGTCACAACTCGCTCTACACCCCTTGCTTTTTCCTTGTCATCTTAATTCCTCTCTACTACACCAGCTCATTCTCCTTCACTGCTTATGTAATATTACCTACAAAAATAACCTCCTCACAACCCCACCTTCACCTACAATCCTTCTCACATTTCTAATCAATCTCTTCCTCACTTATACAGCCCAAACAACTTCACCTATTCCACCTTAAAATCTTCTCCTCTACAATTAAAATAATGTCTCCTAAACTACTCCTGGATTTTCCAAAACTCACATTATTTAAACTTAAATGGCTAAATTATACCTCCAACAATCTAGCCCTTGCTGGAGATATCCACCCCAACCCTGGTCTTAGTCTCCCTACTTGCAACACCTACCCCCTACCTCCTCCCACAGCACCCTAAAAATCTTTACCATGAATGCCCAGAGTCTTAACAAAGCTAATCACTTTCAAGCTTGGCTATGCCACAACCAACCAGACATCTTAGCAATCTCTGAAACTTGGCTCAAACCCCATATCTCAGATGCTGAGATCCTACCCCCAGGATTCAATATTCTCAGAAATGACCGACCAAATAAGAAAGGGATTGGCTCTGCCTTAGTATACCCCAAGCTCCTCACCTTAATACCCCTCTAAACTCCAATTCCACACATCAAGAACACAGAATTGACTGCTGGATTACTAAAAATGAACAAACACAAGAATATCTGCATCATAGCCCTTTATATCTCTCCTGGTAACAATAGCTCTACCCTCGAGGATATTCTCTTATGGACCTCTACTGAAATTAAGTATGAAACCTATATTTTAGGAGATGTAAATATTAACTGGAACAAAATTAATAGCACCTCTCCCTACGTATCCATCAACCTCTATAACGTCTCTCAGATAATTCACTCAGTCACCCGACCTAACAAAGTAAATCCTCGTGGTTCCATTTTAGACTGGATCTTAGTCTCTGATCTTAATAAAATAACCAACTCTGGCACAACTGATTCCATCAGTGACCATTTCCCAAGCTTACATTCTTCGCTCAATGACCTCTTCTCCTCACCAGTACCAATATATTTATACCCATAACCTCAGTAATTTCAACCCCACATCATTCTCAAACATTCTCAGACAAATGAACTGGCAAATACTAAACTCCCTTCCTCTTGACAATGCTATAGAACACTTCAACTCTGTCTTCCTAGACATTCTAAACTCCCTTGCCCCTCTTAGACACAAGAGGGTAAAAACTAATACAGCTCCTTGGCTATCCAAAGATACTAAGAAAATGATGCACCAAAGGGACAAACTTTGGAAGCTCTACCAAAAAGATAAACTTCCAAATACCCTGCTCCAATACAAATAGCAATGTAACCTAGCAAAACAGCTAATAACCAAGGACAAAGTCCTACTACATCAAACTCCAGTCCAACAACAAAAAACCCAAGCAATTCTGGAAATCAATAAACTCACTGCTTTAATCCAGGATCCAAAAATAATCCTTGTCCTGACCCAAGCAAATCGGATCTTGATCTAGCCTCTGATTTTAACTCATTCTTCTTAGAAACTATTTCTGACCAGACCAGGACCTTCCCCAAAATTAACCCTCCAGCCCCTCTCTCTTCCTCATCCAACCCCCACTAATAACTCTCTCCCCTTGTTCGACTTCAAACCTGCCTCTAACTCCATAAAAAGACTTCTATCCAAACTTAAACCATGCTCTAATGCTCCTGACAACATTCCCTCTGCCTTCCTAAAATGTGCTGCTGATGCCTTAGCTCTCCCAACCAGTATTATAATCAACAGATCTATTAAGGAATCTTATGTCCCCAAACTCTGGTGCTCAGCCTATATTCTTCCCCCTCATAAAGGAGGCAAAAACACCAGCATCTCTAACTTCCACCCTATCACTCTGCTCTCTCCAATCTCTAAAATCCTTGAAAAGTGCATTCACCTTCAACTTATGCCTTACCTGGCCCAAAACCATCTTCTTACACCTACACAACATGGTTTCCACCCAGGACATAGTACTATAACTGCTCTACTCCCTTTCTTAGAAAGTCAATCTAGCCCGAGACTCTGGACATCTAGTCTATACTGTTCTGCTCGATTTGTCCAAAGCATTCAACACGGTTTCACACAAACACCTTCTTCATCACCTCTCAAAGCTCCATCTCTCCCCAAACACTATATCCTGGTTCTCCAATTACCTATCAGATAGAACTCAGGCAGTCAAATGGAAGTACTCTACCTCTTCCTTCTTACCTACCCCAACTGGCTTACCACAAGGATCTATCCTAGGGCCCATGCTTTTCAATATCTTCAAACAACTTTCATGCTGCCATTCCTGATTCCAAAATTATTCAATATGCAGATGATTCTACCTATGTCTGCTCTGCCTCTAACTTCTCAGAATTGCTGTTTAAAACCCAAACTGCCTTCTCAACCACTGAAAATTGGATGCGCCAAAACCACCTCTCTCTCTCAATGCAAACAAATCAAAAATTCTACTTTTCCCTCCCACAAAGTCATTCTCCTACAACAAAAATGCCTTCAAAGTGCTAAGTCAAACCAATTCAGCTATAGAAGTTGTTCCTTCCGCTAAACTACTTGGTATTACTATTGACGAACATCTCAAGTTCGATATCCATATTCAACAAAATATTAAGAAAACCCACCAAAAGCTAGGTATGCTGTATAGGAACAATCACTTCATCTGTTATACTACTAGGAATACTCTAGCCACCACTTATCTACTGCCTTCCTTATTATATGGAGCCCCCCTGCTAACTAACCTATCCTCCTCTACTTCCTCCAAACTAGAAAACTGCTAAAATAAAATCTCAAAATTTGATACAAAATCTAAACCTTCTACCCTTCACTGCCTTACCCTAAGATCCCTAAAGTGGCATGGACTCCCAAACTACTTAGACTTCCTCCAACTCACCACTGTACACAGACTTGTATATCACCCAACTAATTGTCCAGTGCCAAATAATATCCTCCCCCATTACACCCCCAATAGAACTCTCAGATCCGAGCATCAAAACCTAATGGCTATCCCCAAACCCAAAAGTACAGCAGGCCAAATTATCCTCGCTGTCTCTCCAGGCAAAAATGGAATTTCCTTCCTCCCTCTCTAAGAACCATCCCAAACTCAGAAAACTTCAAAACTCAGCTTACCAAACACCTGGCCACAAAATGGAAATGCAATTGCCACTATCCAACCTAATCTTCCTTAGTCCATTCCCCTGGAGGTTTTTTCCCCACTCTGGTTCCTAAGCCCTCAACAACTCTCCTTCAGCTATGCTCCTAGGGTTTTCCCCCTCAGGTTCCTAAGACCTCAATAACTCTCCTTCTGCTATGCTCCCACGAGCATTTTCTAAGCTCTCCCTTCTCCATTAGCGATCAGTAACTATCAATACAACAACAATAACTATCGATAACTTCAATAACTCTCCAACTATGCTCCCACGAGCATTTTCTTTGCTCTCCTGTCTCTATTAGGTGCTTATTTCTTATGGTTCAACAATGTAAATATTGTATACAGCTTTCCATTACTAATTTCTTTTCTGAAATTCTGCATGTACAGTGTATCCTCATTTTACTTAAAATTATGTATATAAAACATCTTGCCTGATATCTGAGTGTGCACACTAAAGAAAACGTATAAACAATAAGTCCACACTCAAAGCTTTTCTGCTTACTATGCATATTTTCAAGGTACTTACTTGTAACTGTTTCCATATTATGTAAGAATGACATCCGTGTATTTCTGTACCTTATCTGTATTATGTATCTTGGAGCTTTTCTCCCCGGGCCTCCACTGAAAATGGGTCACACTGACCCACTGGACTTCCCCAGTAATCACACTGGAAATAAATAAATAAATGTAAGAGCAATAGTTGAGCAGGTATCTGAAGGGGAAGGCTATGCTGTGGAAGTCAGGAATGTCAGAGGGCATACCACAATGACATGAATGAAATACAGGCACGAAGAAAAAAAAAATAAAAGGAAAAAAGAGTGGTGTTTGAAATTTGAAGACCATAAAGAGATGTGGACTTGCAATATGTAAGTATGTAGGTAAGGAAATCAGATGTTTTGGAAGGCCCAGGTCAATTGAAGGTGACTTGGATGGTTAATGCACTATGGACATGTCATAGGAGGTATGTGGCCAAAACCTCACCATGTACCTGAACTAGAAAAGGGATGGAGGGTGTACTTGAATGGAAAAAGAGGCAGACATATTTACTGTGTAACCAAATATAGCACTAGGCAAAGAAAGCAAATAACATAAGAATGCTGGACTTGAAGCCAATGCAAAACAAACATAGCATCCTCCACTATAACTCCTAGACAGATATTAGAATTTATCCCAATCCAACAAATTCCCAGTGAACTTTGCTCATGCTCAGTAGGGGGATCTATTCATACACAAAGGGATGCTGCAAACGAGCAACCTAAAATATAGCAAATATTGCAATATGCACCAATAGCAGCATATCACACGCAGCTCAAATGTGTATGCAAATTTGCTTTCCACTTTTAAATTGAAGTTGAGAGACTTTGAGCATACTTTGATGGTTTATAAACATTTACAATGGCAAAAGCTTTTGTTTGAAGCCTACTTGAAGTATAAGGTCATGCCAAGGGGCCTCCGTATATTAAAAATGCCCTGATTTATTACGGAGATGGCAACTGATAAACTTGAGCTGCTCATTTAACTACATGGAACTCATAAATGCTTATTTTTTGCCTATGGAACAGGAATGCCACTCCAAGGCTGAAGATCTTTATAATAATTTAGTTTCATGTGGTGATTTTACGGAGTATAGCATGCTTTTAAGTGAATCTTTTTGCAGGCTAGCAGCTTTTTACAAGAAATTGGCTGCTGACAAGAAAAAGCTACAAAGAGATCTTGTAATCTTTGAAAGGGGGAATGTCTTCGTTCAGCTGAAGGAGAGAGTAGATACCAATCAGCATTTGAATGAAATAGAACCATCCCTGTTGCAAGATCAACCCTTGCTACAACTAACTGAATGAGATAGCTCATCTGTTAATAGTCGGGTAACAGTGGAAATAATGCCAGACGTGGCACTAACACCGGAAGAAGGGATACCCAACACCAGAATTGTTTTGCAGAGTGGTGTAACAGGGCGGCTTGCTACAGATGAGTTACTGGTTGACATTATGGCTTCTGTGTCAACATTTATAGCTGCAGGAGAAGCCGTTGCGGATGGGGATGAGTTTAACTCACCACAACAAAAACACCATAACAGGGAGGAGGACTGAAGCAAGACATACTAGCATGCATGGATGCTGTAAGCATGTTCACCTTGGATACGGTGGATTTTCTGCTTCTCCTTAAATCAACCCCTGCCCATGCCGAATCCGAACACGAAGATGCAGAGTCTAGCGAGCAGAGTGATGAACGAAGATTCCAGTAGGCGTCCCTTCACGAGGAGCCAATTAACCAAGTAACTATGGTATTTAACTTATCTTTGCATGTACTTACACAAGCAGAGGTATCTGTGCTTAACAAAGGCTTGTCATTTGTACTATCTGCAGTATCAGACATTTCAGAAATATTGACTGAGGTTAAATATTTTACATGTAATTTATGTTTGAAAACATGATTTCCCAATGCTGATGCTGGTTATTACATAGCTAATGGTTTAAGATGAAGTAGTACCTTTGTGACATTTAATAATGTCCACTTGCAAGTTTTTGAAAAGATGGCAGAACAAAACATATATAATTCATATATGAAGAATAATGTACCCCCATTTTACAATCTAACTAAGAAAGAAAATGCTGCTAGTCACTCTTTGATAAATAATTCAGACCTTGTAATAAAAAATGCAGATAAAGGGGGAGGCATTGCTGTAATGAGTAAAGATTTTTATATGGAAAAAATTAAGCTTATGTTGCAAGGGGATGAATACAGTAACATTACAAGGAGTGAAAGTAATCACTTATGTCTCAAATTAAAGGAAGCATTGAATATTTTCCATGATAGCAGTAGGCTTGATGATAGAATGTTTGACTGTTTGTAGAAAATTCAAAAATACCTGTTTATTTATGAAATACCTAAGCTGCACAAGGATCGGACTAACCCACCCATGAGGCAGATTGCGTCTGCTTGTGGGTGGGTTACAGAACCCGTCTTAAGTTTCTAGAGAAAAATCTAAGACCTGTATTAGAGAAGAGAAACTATTTTAAAAGATATTAACACCTTTTTAAAGCAGTTGTACGAATGGTCAAGTGAACAACTTCCTATTAGTTCCCATATGGTGACAATGGACGTCGATTCATTGTTTACATCAATACCTCACATACATGGTGTTGAATGTGTCAGAATATTCTTGGAGAGGTTTTCAGACTATGATAGTAAGAAGATCAGACTATTGTGTGACGTATTAAAATGGTTTTAACATAAAATATTTTTATTTTTGACACTAGTCTGTATTATCAACAAAGAGGAGTAGCCATGGGAAAAGCAGTTGCAAATACCTATGCGAATATTGTCATGTACATGTGGGAAGAGACATTTGTGTGTTCTTTGACTAATCCTTTTAAGAAGTGTATTAATTTTTGTAAAAGATTTGTCGATGATCTTTTTGTTGTATGGGAAGGTAATCGAGATGAATTTGAAAAGTTTATATTATATGTTAATGGAACTACTACTTTACTAAGATTCAGACATGATATATCTAAGGAACAGATTACGTTCCTTGATGTAAAATTAAAGAAGGATGAGCAGAGTACAGTATATACACAACTATACACAAAGGAGGTTAGGTGTAATAGTTACTTGCATCATAACAGCATGCATCCTCCATTTATGTTTGGAAACATAATAAAAAATCAGATGCAACGAGTAGTTAGACTAAATACTGTACATGATAGGATGTCTGAACGATTGGATGTTGTGGTCTCTGACTTTTTAAATAAGGGTTACCCAGAGTCTGACGTCCGTGTTGCTAATAGGAGCATACAACAGCAAAGACTAAGTAGAGGGCTTCAGCCCTATTTTGGTAGTGTGAGACAGGATAGAGTTAGAGCAGGACCGCAAGGAAATAAAATGAGGTGTATGCTTACCTATAGCAGGAACACTGAAGCAGTAAAAAAATATTATCAGGCAACATTGGTCAATTTTAAGGGACATCCTGGCATTAAAGGAAATAGTAGGGGATCCACCAGCTTTTGGGTACAAAAAGAACACCACTTTGAAACAGATGTCATGTTATAAGGAGCAACCCAAGCAATTCTTTAAGGTAGGAAATGTGAAAAAAGGTACATTTAAATGTGGGAATTGTGTTTACTGCAAGCATATGTTCACAGTGAAATCCATTACACATCCCATGACAGGTAGAGAGTGTTATGGGAATTGCAACAAAAACAATTTAATATATTTAGCTAAGTGTGAAATCTGTGATGCTTTTTATGTGGGTATGACAAACAGGAAATTTAAAGAGCGTATAGCCTGTCATCTCAGTGATATAAAACAGAGTAGTTACAAATGCTCTTAGCAAACACATTATAGGTAAAGGTGATCAACATAGTTTTAAGTTTATGATTTTAAAAATAATTTATAGACCATTGCAGGGTGGGAATATAAAACGTTTAACTGAAAATGAAGAGATGAGATGGATTTTACAAATGAGAGTGTTTGTACCACCTGGTCTTAATGACAGTTTTACTTTAAAGCCTTATTTAAATACGCTGCATCAGAAGGTGTGATTAAAGTCACGTGATTTTTTAAAATGCATTTAAGTTATGTTGTTTAATTGATGATTATTAATTCGCCTGAAGAAGCCTTGAAGGTAAAAGTGTTTACTTGTGAACTTGAACTTGAATTAAACATTTGTTGTTTTAGAGTGTTTCCAGTTTTCTTTTTGGATTTGATTTTGTGACTGAGAACTAGTTAACTGCCACACAGCTGTTTTTTTTTTGGATACTTAGCACAGAATGCATATATTCCATGATGTTAAAGACAGCTAGGGACCACGTTGTATTTGGAAATTATTGATGCTAGCAGACACTTGGGGATAACTCTGCACTGGTATATATGGTGACTCAGGAGCACTGTGTCTAAGCGAAGTGCTCAGAGTTTCACATTAGGCAAATGAAAGTGGAGAGAATCAAACCCTTATCCCAGGCACAGGAAAGAGCTCATTAACAGCTCACTGTTTAGGCAGCTGCCAGACATTGTCATTGTAAGATAGTGAACACAGAAGCAGTCCAGTTGTAGAACACCAGGCTCCTCCACAGTTACTTGAATTGACTCACTGCAGATCTGCTACTGTCTCCATCAAGGTGATCCTGGATGTCAGCTTATGACAGTCCCTCGCCATACATGTCAGTATAATCTTGCTCTTTTCAGAGCACCTTTAACAGTTTAGGCAGCCCTACCACACAATTCCACAGTAGCCCCTTGAAGTGCCTGTGCCAATTCTCTATGGTATTTTGGGTTTGTAACAAACCCACCATAGTCTTTAATGGATAGACACCACTTTGGAGGACAGAGAGGTAACAACGATGTCTTTTTTGAGGCTCTGATTCCAGGTCTCTTGAAGTTGCTAAGGATGTAATGGCCACCAGACAAACTGTGATGAGAACACAGGGGTCACTTTAGCCAGCAGCATAATGTATGCCCCACCCCTCAAATACCAGATGGATGGAAAAAGACTAATGCAAGCATTTATTTGCCTTCCATCCATGATAAATGTAGTGTACTTTTGCACAACTCTGCAGATACCTCCATATTATTTGACAAAGATAAAACATGCTGCCTCAGTCCCTGATATTTGGAAAGTAGCAATGCATGTATGACATGTTCACTTTTTCATAGCACAGAATTATAAATTACAGAAAGGGTTAGATTAATTCCTTCTTCAAGTTTCTGTATTTCTGTTTGCAGAGTATTGCATGTAACTATTTTTATCTACCATTAAAGCAGACCAATGGAACATATCTAAAATGGCTTTACTCTTCAGAAGACTATGCACCTGCTGGCAAACACAGATTTTGATGGGAAATATCCCATACAATACTGAGCAGGCCAAGGCCAAGGTCTTAATGTCTCACTGACTGTCTATTCTTCTGGGAAGTCAAAAGTTGTTTGGCACATTTTACTTGTTAAACGTCCCCATTCATGAGCCATGATCTTCATACAATCTGCTGCAATCATCATGTGTGGGGTATAAGCTACACCACATTTGCCTGATTTCATAAGTAAATCAATAAGCCTACTTTGGTCTGCCTTTTTAACTATTTCTCCCCTCCATTCCTACCTTCCGCCTTGCTTTTTTTCCACCTGCCTCATGCCCTCTTGATTTCTTTGCCCTCCTCACATTCCAGTGCTGAATTCCATGGTTCCACAATCATCTCTGTGAAAATGAACTTCTAACGAGATCCAGGAAGGTGCTATTCTGTACAATCTACTGTCTGTGCTTTGTCCTTCACCCTCTGTTTTTCCTGTTTAGCAAGACATGCTCGTATCTCCTTGAGATTTTATGCATCAGTATCATGTTCCCCCATATCTTCTGGTTTCACCTGAGGAGATCTTTAGCTCTTATTGTCTCTGGTCATATTGCTTGGCCTCCTTTCCACATATCTTTTTTGCAGCTTTACTCCA
This sequence comes from Protopterus annectens, assembly GCF_019279795.1. Classification (NCBI taxonomy): domain Eukaryota; kingdom Metazoa; phylum Chordata; order Ceratodontiformes; family Protopteridae; genus Protopterus; species Protopterus annectens. The sequence goes on from NC_056750.1 coordinate 474,244,819, forward strand.
AATTCCTTCCAGCAGCATCATAGCATTTTCTTGACGAGGCCTTCTGAACAGCCCACAGTACTCGAGTTGTGGTCTCACAAAACGGCTGTATACTAAAAGCACTACCTGGTTTATAATGCATTATATCCTTCTGAGGCAATGCCCCGGCATTATGCTTGCTGCTGATACTGCTGTCTCACACTTCCTGATGATCCAGTCCAGGTATGATGACCAGCACCAGATCCTTTCCTGCTGTGCTGCCATCAGTTCTACTCTCTCCAGGGGACAGTCTACACAAGGGTTCTTCAGGAAATAGCATTTGTCAAATGTTTCACTACAATTTTTGCCATACTCCACAGCTGTACATTTGTGTCATCCATGAAGAGGTTGATCCTATTATCTGTTCCCTCACATAAATCTGAAACAGTTAAACTGAAGAGTACAGGACTCAAGACAAACACCAAAGGTACACCATTGGTCAATTCCTGAATTCTTGCCACTGTCCATTTCTCTACAAATCACTGCATTTAGCCATGCATCCAGTTCCTTGGTCTACATCCCAACCCCAGTGCCCTGTCTTCTTCTTAGCCTCTTGTGTGAGACAGAGTTAAAAGTCTTGCAGAAGTCTAGACAAGAGTATATCAACTGCTACTCCTGTCACATTGTCTTGTAATCCAGTAATAAACTGAATCAAGTTTAACAGATTACTCTCGTCTCCTGTAGAAATGCTACCCCTATTTCCCCTCAGGATTCTCTACACAACTTTCATTACCACTGATTTTATGGTAAACAGTCTTGTAGTGTTGCTTCCTCTCATATAAGGGTGCTACAACTACCTTCCAGTCCTCCATTTCTGGAGCAGTCAGTTCCCTCTGAGACTCCTCTATCTCTATTTTGGTGCCTGCCTACTGCTCTCCACATTCCACCCTTCCTCCCTTACAGTATGGCACCCTTGTCTTGCTTTCCTTTGTAATGACTGGAGCAAGTCATTTATTCCTTCAGTATCTCTGTTTCAGTGTTGACTGCACAATGCTGATACAGAAGAGAGGGCGTCACAGATGCTGATAAGAGTCTCTGAAGATGTTGACAAACTCACTGACATATACATTTCTGTTACTAGAGGTATGATGGTGTAATGTAATTCTCTGCATTTCCTTTCTAGTTGCTGCTGTGAATGTTATAGCCCTTGTGATAAACTGAGAGGCTACCAGCTCAGCTAGATAGAATTTTGTTAATAATTCTAAGTCATTGTAAATATTAATATGATCCACAGGCTTGTTTCACAAATGTAAGAAAACTGTGTTATGTGCAGAGTTTCAAAAATATAACCATAGTGCACCCTGCTGGAAGAAAGCAGAAATGTGTATACCCTCTATGCTTATGTAATGTATGTTTTCATGATAGAAAACTGAAACATACAGAGTTAACTCCCAAACGTTAAGAAAATAAGCTAAGTAAATAATTTTATGACTGTGCTTTCTCTCAAGCTAAGAGACAGGATATCTGGGCTAGGAGTTATTTTCTATTGTCGTAAGACAGAGATAAATTACTACGTTTCACATGTAAAGTGTCTTTTATTGCTCTGTGACTTCCTGGCAGCTGCAGATCACAAAGAAATGTTAAATTTTAAGTTCTGTTAGCCTGGGAACTAAATCAGAGGTGACAAGAATGATGTAATGTGAGATGAGTCAACATTAATGTATATTATTAATTTAAGAACTATCTCAGAGGGAAAGAGGTGCCTTTTTATTTGTTTCTGAAACAGAACACATCATCTCACCAGCACTGTGCCTTGCTCTGCAAGTAAGACTTAGATCTTAGTATTTTTCTTAGAGATAGATATGAATATAGGCAGATTAGTGTAGATGTTTTCTATATTTATGTCAGACTGTCCTACAATGTTGTTTTGATGCATTTCCTGTGATTTCTTAACTCTCTATTGTCACTGTGTCTTGTGTTTTTATTTATTAAATATTTTTAAACCTTTTAACTGTATTTATATATTTAAGCTCATAGAGTACTTGCATGTATTTGGTGATACTGTATAAGCCACTCCTAAATAGACTTCAGGTCTCAGTCACACTTACCAAATGGATAACAACATTGCACAGTAGAACTGGACACCCTTTGGTAAGGGCCTTTAGAGTAGCTGATAAGAGTAGTTGGTGGCAGTGATTTCTACCTTATAGCCTGGGCAGAAGGGAGCATAGCTAGTGAACCTGTGCCAGCCTTCACCAGGAGTGTCTGTGTGTTTGTATATAAATCAAGTTTCAAAGTGTGTGCGTCAGCTACTTGGGCAGGGACATGAAACACTGGTTGGACAGAGGGCACTGGAGATTTTGTCTCGACTAGTTGGCTGAGATCTGAACCCTATAGGTGTGCCAGTGGGGAGTCTTATTGGGGATCTGGAGAGACAGGGAGAAATCACCCCCAGACAGACTGTGATCTCTTTGTGCTTTTAAGGTAAATTATACTTTTACTGTGTGTATACTTCATTATCATCCCAATGTGCACGTCCCTCACTGGTGTTAGTGGTGAGGATTGGGGGTCCTTTATTACTGGGCCAGTGCACAGGCATCCCATATTAATTGTTTGGCAGTGATGGGATATCCACATCAAATAGTATTTTTTTGATAGTGGTGAGTTAGCCACATCACATATTAATTGTCATGTAGTGGTGTGGATAGTGAATTCCTGTAGCTTGTGTACAGTGATCACTGAAAGTGTTTTTATACTTAAATCAACCATGCAGTGAAAATTCAGAGTACAGATCACAATTGTTTTATTTCTTTTCTTAGCTTAGTCAGGGAGAGCAGGCAAGCACGTCATTATGATAAGCTAACAAGGAGACAGTTGGCTGAGATGTGCCAGGCTAAAGGACTGGTGCATGGAAACCTGACTAAAGCAGACATGATTGCAGCTTTAGTCACAGCTGCAGCTGAGAGTAGCAACCAGGACAATAATCAGTTGGCCATGGAGATGTACAACACTCAGAGAATGGACAGGTCAACCTTTCTACAGAGGACTTAAAATCCATCTGGAGCTAGAGAGACTTGAGTTGGAGGCCAGACGTTTGGAAATAGAAGCGGAGGAGAAGGAGAGGCAGAGGCAACATGAAAAGGAGATGCTGACTCTTTGCCAGAGTCATGGAGGTAATGGGGAAGAGAGTAACCAAACCCCAGAAGCAACAAAGGTCAGCACATTTCTTCCACAGTTTACAGAAGGGGATAATTTTGATAGTTTTATTTCTATGTTTGAGAGGGTATGTAACCAGTACGATGTTAAGCAAAGTATCTGGGCATGGTTCCTGAGCCCCCTTACTCCATGATAAAGCTGTAAATGTTCTATCCAAACTGTTTGATCATGACATTTTAAATTATAATGTTGTAAAGAATTGTTTGTTAGAATTTTTAAGCTAACACCTGAAGCCTATAGGAAAAAAGTAAGCATAGACGCAAGGCAAATAAGGGTGTGTGAATATGTTGCTGAACTAAGCACTTATTTTCATAGGTGGGTCAGTGGATGTCAGGTCACCACTTTTTGAAGGGCTGGCAGACATTTTGGTGAGGGAACAAGCCCTCAGAACTTTGCCTGAGGATATGAGAACCTGGTTAGTTGATATACAATGCCTTACTGTAGATGAGCTGGGAAAGAAGGAAGACCTATACCTAGCAAGCAGGGCATCACTGCACAGGAAAGGGATACCCAATGCTGCTCAAGGGTCTAAGGGAATGCACTAACAGAGTCCACCAGTAGCAGGGGAAGTCACTAGTCCAGGTACACATCCAGGACCTATGGTTAAATGTTTTAAATGCAACCAGTGAGGCCATGTGGCATATAGATGTCCACGGAGGTAAGGTGGGGAACAAAAGGTGGGAGAGCCAGTAAGTGGGAATGACAAAATGCCAACACAGTAGGTTGTCCTGAGACAAGGGTACCAAACTACCACAAGAAGTTATATCCTATCTTAGTGAATGGCTAAGAGAGAGAGAGAGTCTTTGACATAACCATTGTGAAGCCTGCAATGGTTACAGAGGAGCACTATTTTCCTGGGCAGTCTACTTCAGTCAGAGCTTTAGGAGGGACTCCATTCCAAATACCTTTGGCTAAGGTTCACCTTGACTGGGAGGGAGGAAAAGGAAGCCAGCAATAGGTGTGTTTGAGGATATACTTGCAGATGTCCTGATAGGGAAAGATTTTGATAATGCAATACCCTGTCTACATGCAGTTACACACAGTCAGGCTTGGAGACAAGCATGACAGTCTGGTAGCCTGGAGGAAACCCAGACAGACTGCACACTTACAGCCAGGACTGGTGAGGTGGTTACTTCAGGGAGGGAGCTACCCTGTAGCAGTGAGACTGAAGGTGAGCCACAGCTGCTTGTGGGTACTGATGTTCCCTTGGACAGAGCGATTGCAAGGGCAGCGGTGAGTAGTAGTACTCAGGCTAACAGTGAAGCACTGCTGTCAGAGGATACCAGACTTCCTATGGAAGGGAAGCTGGGAAGGGTTATAAAGAGAGTTGAGACAGGCTCAGCTCTCAGACCCTACATTACAAGGCCTGAGGCAGGTAGTTAGTGAGGCACCTCATTCTCAAAGGAAGGGGGAATCTGTATATTGTGACAAAGGGTTACTGTATACAGAGTGGACCCCCTGAGGGAAGGCTAGAAGCTGAGATAATACAGCAGTTGGTAGCACCTATAGTCTACCATCTGGCACTTCTAGCCATAGCCCATGATATTCCCTTTGCAGGCCATATGGGCATAAAATGTACAAAGATCTATTATGCAGAACTTCTATTTGCCTGGAATTTCCAAAGATGTAACAGGGTCCTGCAGGACCTGTGAGCAGTGCCAAAAGGTAGGCAAGGCAGGAGAAAAGGTGAAAGCTCTTTTGATGCCTTTGCCTGTTTATTGAGGAGCCATTTCAGAGGGTAGCTATGGATATTGTGGGGCCCGAGTACCCCAAGTTCCTCAAGGAAAAATATATCCTAATGGTTGTAGATTATGCTACAAGATACCCTGGGACTGTGTCTCTGTCCTCCATTGAGGCAGAAAAGGTGTCAAATGCTTTGTTAGAGACTTGCAGCAGGGTACTGACTGACAGAGGTGCCACTTTCATGTCAGACCTGCTGGCTTGTCTGTGGAAGTACTGTGGGGTGAACCACCTAAAGACCACCCCTACCATCCCCAGACTAATGGTCCTGTTGAGAGGTTAAACTCTACACTCAAGTCTATGCTACATGCATTTGCAGACCAGTCTAAGAGGGATCAGGACAAATATTTGCCCCATCTGTTTGCTTAGAGACAGGTTCCCCAGGAATCCACAGCTTTTTCACCCTTTGAGTTGTTGTATGGGATAGGGTGAGAGGGCCTCTAGACTTAATTCATGATGAGTGAGAGGGCGAGTGTGAATCTCACCAGGAGTCTGTTGTGGCATATGTCCTGAACCTCAGGACAAGGCTCAGAGAACTCATAGGCTAGGCCCAGGAGAACTTGGCAGAAGCCCAACAGCAGAAAAAGGTCTGGTATGACAGGAATGCTCCAGCTAGTGAGTATTCTGTAGGGCAGCAGGTAAAGGTTAGCATTCCTGTCAGACAGAAGATGTAGGCTGCCAGGGAGGGACCCTACAAGGTGGTAATGAAGGTCAGTGATGTTAACTACATGGTGAAACCACTAGGCAGGAGCACCAATTGTACCATGTTAACATGACAAAATCTTACCCTGATAGGTAGAACCTTCTGATGAGTATTTGCAGTGGATTTCAGGAGGAGTCTGAGGGAGATCTGGTGACTGATCTCCTCAGTGAGGCTCGGACTGACACCTCAGTGGAAGGGGTAGCAATGTCCCAGCAGCTATCTCCTACCCAGGTTCGAGAAATCCGAGCAGTGTTACAGGAGCCTGGGGACATGTTCACTGGGAACCAGGGTGCATTCACCTGGTGCAGCATCAGGTGGATACAGGACCCCAAAGGCCCATTATGCAGGCCCCTTATAGGGTGCCTGAGAGAGTTAAACAGACTCTGAGGGAGGAGATACAGGGACATTTTGGAACTAGGGGTAATTCATGAGTCCAACAGTCCCTGGGCCTCCCCAGTGATGCTGGTGCCAAAGAAGGATGGCAGCACCAGGTTCTGTGTGGACTACAGGAAATTAAATAGTCAGAGGCTTAAATCGTGCCTAGGACAGATTAAGACCTTGAGCACCCAGGTGGGGCTAAGTATCTTACCATCATTGATCTTACCAAGGGTTACTGGCAGGTACTTTTGACTCCCTTTGCTAGAGAGAGATCAGCTTTTGTGACTCCTTTTGGCATGTATGAGTTCGCAAAGATGTCCTTTGGGATGAAAAATGCCCCAGCAACTTTGCAGAGGCTGGTAGATCATATCCTAGCAGGAGATTTTGCCCTTACTTACCTAGACGATATTGCCATCTACAGCTAGTCCTGCAAGAGCACCTTCAGCATGTCAGGGAGGTGCTGGGCAGGGTTGACCATTAAGCCCAGTAAATGTCAGCTAGGTATGGCAGAGGTCTCCTACCTGGGACATAGACAGGAGAGTGGTAAGATCATGCCAGAACTTGCCAAAGGGGAAGCCATTCAGGCATGGCCTGCACCTGTTACGAAAACACAGGTGAGGGCATTGTTGGGGACAGCAGCGTACTACAGAAAGTTTGTCCCCATTTATAGTACCATAGTTGCTCCCCTCATAGAGCTGAGAAGGAAAAACAGGCCAGATACGGTAGTGTTGACCACAGCATGTGAGCAGGCATTCCAGAAGCTTAAAGAAGCTTTGGGAGGACCTCCTGTGTTAGTCAGTCTAGATTACAGCAAATAATTTGTTTTGGTGGATGCTTCAAACCATGGGGTGGGGGCTGTACTTAGCTGGATTTCTTCAGAGGGAGAAGAGCAGCCAGTGAATTATCTCAGTTGTAGGCTTCAACCCTGGGAGGAATGCTATGCTGCTGCTGCACAAAAGGAATGTCTAGCTATAGTGTGAGCACTGCAGAAACGTCAGCCTTATCTATATGGAAGAAAATTCACTGTAGTTACAGATCACAATCCCCTAACATGGTTACATTGAGCCAGTCAGCAAAATGCCAAGTTACTAAGACGGAGACTAGTGTTGCAAGGATACGATATGATAGTGCAGCACCGCAGTGGCGTTAGCAATGCCAATGCAGATGGGGTCTCAAGATGGGAAATAGGGTAAGGTATACCAGGATAGACTCAACCCTCTCAATCAACATCTCAAGGGTCACTTTAAAAACTAGCTCGAGTTCTTAGGGGTGAAGAAATGTGATAAACTGAGAGGCTGCCATCCCAGCTAAATAGAATTTTGTAAATAATTCTATGTCATTGTAAATATTAATATGATCCACAGGCTTGTTTCACAAATGTGCTCAGCTTCAAAAATGTAACCACAGTGCACCCTGCTGGAAGAAAGCAGAAATGTGTATAAACTCTATGCCTATATAATGTATGTAGAAAACTGGAACATACAGAGTTAACTTCTAAACTCTAAGAAAATAAGCTGATAAGTAAAGACTTTTATGACTGTGTTATCTCAAGCTAAGAGACAGGGTATCTGGTCTAGGAGTTTCTTTCCATTGTTTTAAAACAGAGATAATTACTAGGTTTCACATGTAAAGTATATTTTATTGCTCAGTATTCCTGGAATCTGCAGATCATGGAATCTGTAGATCACAAGGAAATGTTACATTTTAAATTCTGTTAGCCTGGGAACTAAATCAGAGGTGACAAGAATGATGTAGTCCGAGGTGAGTCAGCAGTAATGTATATCATCAATTTAAGAACTATCTCAGGGGAAAGAGGTGCATTTTGTATTTGTTTCTGAACATGAACATAACTGACCAGCACTTTGCCTTGCTCTGTAAATAAGGCTTAGATCTTAGTATTTCTCTTAAGAGATAGATAGAAATATAGAGAGATTAGTGTAGATGTTTTCTGTATTTATGTCAGACTGTCCTACAATGTTGCTTTAAAGTATTTCCTGTGATTTTTGAACTCTCTGTTGTGACTGTGTTGAATTAATGAGTATTGTCTTGTGTTTTTATTATTTATTAAATAGTTTTAAAACTTTTAACTGTGGCTGTTTTGTGTAGAGATATTTAAGCTCTTAGAGTATTTGCATGCATTTGGTGATACTGTACCAGCCACTCCTAAATCCACTCCTAAATAGCCTTCACGTCTCAGCCACCCTTACCAATTGGATAATAAAACTGCACAGTAGAATTTGACACCCTTTGGTAAGGGCCTTTAGAGTAGCTGATAAGAGTAGTTGGTGGCAGTGATTACTACCTTATAGCCTGGGCAGAAGGGGGGATAGCTAGTGAACCTGTGTCAGCCTTCCCAAGGAGAGTCTGTGTGTTTGCATATAAATGACATTTCAAAGTGTGCGTGTGTGTCAGCTACTTGGGCAGGGACACAAAGCACTGGTTGGACAGAGAGGGTACTGGAGGTTTTGGCTCGACTCGTGGGCGGAGATCTGAACCCTATAGGTGTGCCAGTGAGGTGTCTTATTGGGGATCTGGAGACACAGAGAAAAAACTGCCCCAGACTGACTGTGATCTTTGTGTGCTCTTAAGGGAAATTGTACTTTACTGTGTGTATACTTATCCTCCCAATGTGAATGTCCCTCACTGGCGTGAGTGGTGAGGATTGAGGCTCCTTGATTATTGGGCCAGTGTACGGGCATCACAGCCCTCCCCTTGTATATTGTTTCATGTTTTGGGCACAGTACCAATACTGATGTCTATTTTTGTTCACCACACAATACTTACATTCCTCTATAATTAGTTTTAAGTTTCCCTTCTATGTTTTTACTGGGGAATGTGTGACCCTGGAGTTTAGGATTTGTAAGAGTTTCATAACAATTTAGTAATCAACACCTTGCAAATACCCACTGTCAGGCTGTACTCCCTTTCTGAAGAAGGCCTAGCCAGGGGTAAATTTCAGATTACCCATCCGTTATCCAGATTCTGTCTGAAGGCTGATAATATATTGCACGGCTTAACCTGCAGGGGGCAGCTTATTACAGAATCACATTCTCTATATGTGGTGAAGATTTGGTCCCTGGTCCTGGTGTTGGCTAAACAATTATACCTGTGGAGATAAAGGAGTTCAAGCACAAAAGGATTTCTAATGGTGAGGTAGGTGAGGCATAAATTACCCTCATAAATCTACAAGATACTGAGTAAAGGGTTACAGCCTCCAGCTTGTCTTGGTAACTTAGGGTCTAAGTTTGAAATATTTTACGTTAAGAAAGTCTTGGGCTTCTATTAGTTGCTTTATATATCAAGTGAGGTGGATCTGAACTTGTAGATTGTAGGACATTTCCATGTGGCAACAAAATTCAGCTGCAGAGACATATGGGTCAGCAAATTTACTGTGAGCACAGAGAACCACATAGCACCATGCTCACAGCTGGAATAAATAAGGACAGGGGAGGCAACATTATCCATGGTCCCTCAGGACCCTACAGGGCAGCAGGCATATGGCAGGCACCTGCAACTAGATGCATGGAGAACATGTCACTTGCAGAGGAAATGCAGTGTCCGACAAGCAATAGCTTTATTAATGTGTCAGGAGAAGTGATGAGTGTTGTGGTTGGTGGACAGTACATGCTTATAGTACAACAAAGTGTGCAACAGCATAGAGAAAGCCTTGTATTATACTGCAGTCACACTTATTTTCTAGGATGTATTTTTGGTGACTCTAGACATAATGGCTTTCCCAGATGGAGAAACAGGCATTTCACTGCTCTGTAGGCGTCCATCATTTTTTCTTCTTGCTGTAGTTTGGTAAGACATTCTTTGAGATAGCGAGCAGGTCATCCTAGTAACACCTTCAGCTCTCTACTGAAATGTCAGAACTCAGTGTCCAGTGCTGAAAGGAAATAAAAATTGAAAATCCAGGAAATGAGAAACTTGTATATCACTCTTCTCCTTTAACCTTTTTGCAGAGGGCAAGCTAACCCCACCCCTCTAATGTGGGGGGATTTACCACCCCCCCCGAACTTATACCAACTCTGGCAGCAACATACTTCAGAAAAAATGGAATATTACAGGAAATTGCCAGTTTGAACTTGGTATATTTAAACCCATTATTTATTTTTGCAATTCATTCATGTTTTAGGACTCTCTCTAGCAAGTCCTGACATGTCAAATGGCACCTTCAGCTGCCAGCTTGTCCATGGAAGGTTCAAATCAATCAGATCATACATATTTTGGGTGCTCCCCCCTTCCCACAGTTATTCTATGTGGAATGACACTTCATGTTTATCTGTGTTGATAATGAATTTGCTTTAACAATGTGATCTGCAGATAATTACATTTCAGCCACGTATGCCAAACCAACTGTTCTTGCAGGGAAGTATCCTGAAGTCTACGAGCCTGAATAGAGGAAATACTTTTTCGTCTTTGGTAGCACCTTCAGAATGTGTTTCTTTGTGATAATAGGGTGTGTAAGAGAGTCCAGGATGTGTGGACTTTGGACAAATGTCAATGTCTATTGCATCAAAGTGGCTGGTCCAAATTAGGATGAGTTCTATGTATTGTTGGGTATTGTTCCCTACTTTCCTAATATAGCAAAAAAAAGACATAACTATCCTCATCCACTAGCCTACTGGGACTAATCTGGTCATCAAAGGAGAAGCGAAATGAAAATATAAAACAAATCATTAGAAGGGAGTGCTTCTTTTTTACATTTAAACCAAGTTGCAGTGATTATACAATCATGAATATGTTCCAGATGGAGAAAAGCCTCAAAATAAGGCAATAGGTTGTTGAGACATTTGGCACTAGCGAGAGCCATCTTAATGTGGTCCAAATAGAAGTTTGATTAATTTGTTATGTTGTACTGTCCATTAACTGGATTCTGCCTACAAAAGGAACTATAGGGGCTGCAAAAGCTTTAGCTAATACATAGAATCCTTTGAATGAGAGGTACAGGTTACAGCTTGCAAAGGAAAATAGACTATCAAGCATAATCTCATGCAGACACATACTGGATCCTACTTGAATGATACCATATTCAACCAATTATCTTTTCTTTGTACCAAGGTATCATTCTTGGTGAAGGGAAATTTCACCCAGGACCAGAGTCTTACTGCATTTGTCACATACAAGGAAAGATCTGACATGTCTCTGCATGGCCCTCAGAGTTTTCCATCCCAATTTATTTAATCATTCATTCACTACCTCGTGGACTGCCAAGTAGCAGTCATATTTGCACTGGAGTATATACATTTTAGGGAGACAGTTAAAATGAAACTGCAAAGAAAGATGCAATGTACTTAAAATGTTACTGTTCTTCCAAAAGAAAATGCATGAATGGCAAACCTAGTCATAACAAAGCTAAAGCTGTACTGTACTTGCCTTTGGTAAAGTGCGATATACAATACATGTAAAAGAAAATTTGCCACTATGAAAATATATTACAGATTAAAAGTAAACTAACCATTGCTGCTTAGGGCTAGGACAAATGATATTTCCTTACCTGGACTCTAGTTTGGCTTGCTGAATCTCTCCCTTCCCATTTGAATATGTAACCCTGCAAATAAATAACTGACTTCCAAAAATTTGAACTTAAAGGATTAGTATCTTAAGAGTAAAATCAGACTCAGCCATAAATAAATCATCTTTCCTAAAGTTTACCAAAGCAAATAATGATGTAATAACCGACCTACGTAGATAAGTATATTGATATAGTATCCTCAGTGTCTGAAACAAATCTGCTCAGGAAACGGAGTTGTAGGATGCAGTTAATTACTGCAGTCATGAAAACACAATCACACTAATAAACCACAACTGTGATTGTAAAATCAACAAAGCCCCATTGGTGGAATCACAAAAATGACAAAGATACAGAATAGCAAATAGGTTCTTTTAGCTTTTAAATCACTTTAGTCATAAAATAAGTCTAGTTTAAATGAAGAACAGAAACTACTTACTTTTCTTAACAGATCTTCCAAATCTTGATCACAAAGGTAGAAAGCAGCATGATTTCCTCACATCAGAAAATTAAAAGGGAAAGTATGAATGTAGTATGTGATCAGAAACAAATAAGAGTGATCTCTTAGTAGAAAGACTAATGAATCTACCAATACATTTGAGGAAATCCCACAATAATTAATGACATATCACAATGCTATACAAGCATGGAAAGCTATTTCTCTTACAAGTACTGCTAAGATAATTTATGACATGGATATAATAAATACTGCTGCCGTCCAAAGGTCTGCTTCCAGATATATCCAGCCAAATATCCAAAAATAACAGGAGAAGACCACCACGAGGTAAAACATAAACTGATTTTAATATGAGAATAAAAAAGCGCTTTCACGTGTAATAAAACACGCTTCCTCAGGTTTTAACAATAAATCTCAAGAAATATATATACATGCCAAGCTTGAGCCTCATAGGTTAATAGATTAATTGATCTAATTAATGATAAATAAAGCCAAATGAGCAGCTCAATGACTCAGAGCTGCTCTCTAGAAATCAAGACCTCTTGATTTCATAGAGTCACCACAGTGAAACACTTCAAAGCAAAAATCAGAAATGATGGCTGACGCTACTGGAGCATCATGCCCTGTCTATACGTTAAACAAAACAAAATTAACAGTTGCTATAAATATAATCTTAATACATCCAAAAGCAAGAACTTAAAATATAAAAATAAGTAAATAGACGTGTGCATAACAAAATTGTGCAAAAATAAAATAAAATAAAAATAAAATACAACCCAATAAACATAATAATTTATGACATAAGAAAAAAAAATCAAGTTCCAGTGAGTACACACATCAATTCTCTATACAAGAAAAACACTAGCTACATTTCATAAAGTGTAACTTGTAGTGGTATACCTGACATAGTGTTAAGTTGCAGTGCTACCAGTTCACAAATGGGTCAAAAGTGAGTGTCATATCAGGCCCAAACAATTTAGACAACTCAGACTGAACAGAGATCTATGTAAAATTATAGATATTCATAACGGAGCATATCCATAGTAACACAGATGGCCTGCGTTTATTAGATATGAAACAGCATGGGTGTGTTGAGTGGAGATCTTGCCTTTTGAATCTTATGGCATTCTCTGAGTAGGTGAAAGCAACACTTGAAAGACTGACAACACAGTGCTGTCTATCTTGATGTTGCCAAGTCACTTGTTACTATTCAACATAGGAAAATAATTTGCAAATTAAAGATATTAAATAGCACTCCATACATTCAACAACCAGTAAAACACTAGGTAAGTAACTGGGTACACCATTTCTTTTTAAAGGTTACTTGTCTGTCTCAATTAAAGTTACCGGTGCTGTCCCACCAGACTCTTTCCTGGGGCTACTTCTTTCTGGACTACTATTCACAAATATAAATGCAGAAAATGGGTTATGGATAAACAAATATGCAAATGGTAGCACGCTGTGCAATTTATTTGAATAAAAAAGACACTGAACTTCTTTAAGATGGTCAGTGACCGTAAGCATATCATAAGACTTAGAAACAAAGACAAATCATGATTACAAAATAAACGATTGAATCATAAAAAGAAATCCAGCATTAATGATCTAGGGAAATGTAATTTAAAACAGACCAGTATGTAACTAACAAAACCAGAAAAGCAAATTCTGTAGCCTGCTTAGGCTTTAGAAACCATAAATTAAAATACTGCTATATTTCTCTATTAGAATGCAGTTTTGACTACTGTTTACATTGAGAAAAAAAGAAAGGCCCCTTTTCATTACCTAACATTCATTTTTTAAACTACCTGTGTAGGTCTAAGTTATTTACTTGATGGCCAGGAAAATGCTGATAAGGATGATGGAGAACTAAATGTGAAGCCACAGTAGAAATAAAAGTTATGCAGAATAATAAGCGTTTCCTATTTATTTTCATGTGCAGGTAGTAAGTTAATGAATAATGCCTTATTTACTTATTTTATTTTTGCATAAGCTGAAATGAAGGCTTTCTTTTCTCTGTAAAAGTAAAATCATGGAAGTGATAAATGTTCATTTCAGCTTAACTGCTACGTTAATGACAAAGCACATGTAATGATACATGTTTTTGTGGACATCTTAAAAATCACTAACCAGTTCTATATGTGGCACAACATACGAGTAAATATAAATATTATATACACTTTCTTAACCTAAACAATAAAGTGCTACAAGTTACACTTACAGTTTATTGTGTTGTGTATAATATACTGATATCAAATGAATGCAATGTCTCATACTATCTTTCTTTAGACAGTTCAATGTACAAGAAGCGAATACAGCCATACAGATCTCCTAAGCATAGAAAGCAAAGCCAAATTACATCACAAATAGTAATCCTATGTAGGCTCTGTGCCGCAGACTTGTGGATCTCTCCCTGACTATGAGCTCCAAGACTCAGGACTGACTATGAAATCCAGTCCTTAAGGAGTCATCCAGGAGGAATACGGCAAAGCAACATTTTTTTGTCAGCTGACCGATCTCTGCAGGGGCACGGTTTATTAAAATCATTAGTAGAGATCAATGACAGACAAGCTCATATAGAAAACACAATGGGAACTGGGTGAGATAGTGAGAAAGTATTCCGAAAATCCTCCCTGTCACCCTGTACTGAGACTCTTTTGCTTCCTCTCTATGCACTTCTCCTGACAGCTTACTCTAAATTACTCTAAGCTTACTCAGGTCTCTGCTTGGGAGGGGAGTGCCCTTGTCTGCTGTTATGGTGGGATGGAAAAGATTATAGAGGAAGAGCTATTGGACATCCTGATGACAAATAGCAGCACTGGGAATGTGGGAATCCCACACCTCCAAAATTTTGTCTCTTTGCTGACCATATGTAGACCTTAGACAACCTGACAAGAAATACACCGTACTCTTTTTAAAAATGCTTAGAACAAACCAAAGCAGAATAATACTCCTGTCAGAAAAAAAGCAGAAATCATCTCCCTAGTGAAACTTATCAGTAGGCAAAGTTCTAGAGAGTGTTAACATTCTTATCTTAAGTGCAGATAAACAAGACAAAAGCTAAACAAATGTCACATGCAATGAAAAAGTGAAAAGACAGCTAAGTTAGAGAGTAAACCAACATGGGATAATGAATCTTTATAAAAGGTATGTGTTTTCCCAGACAATATTTTGGAATCTGAGATAATCATCAGATAAGTTCAAAATATGTTGGATATGCTGGAACTGTTACTCTGAAGTTGATATTTCTTTAACAGAATGTTTCTGATGAGGTAGCCTCTCACCATACTGCAGTTACTGCCCTCAGACACAAATATAAGACAACATGCTAGCTATTTTAAAAATAAACAGTAGCTTACTATCTAGATGAGGGAGCATGCTGGTATCTTACTAGGCTCATATAGTGGTACAATCCATTCTTTCTTTCCCCACATACAGTTTTGCAGCAATGCCATCATATTCCTTAAGTTTGGGGGTTTGCTGAAGTATCATTACTGAATATTATAAACAGAATCATGAAGTACTCAAAGATAAAATACTGCTGTATAAAGTAGATGCTATTTTGTAATGTATAATTAATAATTTGTTTAATGACCTTCTCGTTCATCACTACAAGGTCTAACCTCTTATGAAGGTTATTAGTGACAAATCAGACACATCTGTGTTCAGAAATGAGACCTTCATTGTAGTGGTTTTACAAGTGAAAACAGTCTAAAAGTTTGCCATTTAAGTGTTTATTAGTAAAGTGTGGTTTGATTCTGGAAGCCAAAGTCCCCTGCCTGGCCTTTTGCCTGTTGTGTTGGTGAACAGTGTACTGTATATATTGTTATGGCATGATGACACAATAATCAACATTAGTGCTACAAAATGATCTGATAAGCATTATAAATCTGTACTTTAGGAGATACTAGGTAACCATTTGAAATGTCGGGAGACTCTACAGCAAGTCCTGAAACATGGAGTCTAGCCTAAAACACATTGTGCCTGTGTGCGCGTCTGTGCATGTGTGTGTGTGTGTGTGTGTGTGTGTGTGTGTGTGTGTGTGTGTGTGTGTGTGTGTGCGTCTGTATGTTTACTAAGTCCAAGATGGCCATTTCACAAAATATTCCTTTTTCTCCGCGGCATGGTAATCTTAGACCCAACAATCCAAGAAAAATATCTGGTGCTGTGCTAAAGTCCACCAAGCAGTAAACCAGTAGTCCAAAAAGCAGAAAAAACCAAAGTGGAACACTGCTATGTTGAATCTTTTAATATCCAAAACAGATGAAAAAACAGATAAAAAACAGGATGAGCGCTTTCGGGATAAACCCTTCATCAGATAAAGTGGAGACATTTAACACACAATTTTATATATTCTAACAGCCAATCAAGATCAGTGGAAAACCCGCCTATTTTGTAGGACAGGTTTGATAGGTATAACTTCATTTAAACCTGGCTTCCTATTTGCCATCAAATCAACAATCCACCTGGTTTCCACCAATTCAGTTTTCAGCTTAATGTCCCCACCTCTGCTATTTAATCTAACATTTACAATAGCCCGAAACTTAAAAGTGTGGGTTGGAAAATCTTTTACATGTCTACATAACGCATTTCTGTCGTCACCATTCCTGATACATGAAAGATGTTGCAATATTCTTACTTTCAGCATATTATTAGTCTTCCCAACATAGAAACTGGGGCAGTTGCAGCATTCGGCTAAATAAACTATGTCACAGGTACGACAGGTGGCCTTAGCCTTAAAAGAGAAAACCCTATTGCTGACAGGATGTTTGAAGTCTGTATCCTTATTTATAAAAGAACAGGCTTTGCATATGCCACAAGGCCTAGTCCCTGTGCCATGCAAAACCTGATGCTTGTGAATAGTGTCAGAACTTTCTTTACATAAAAGGTCCTTTAAGTTCTTATTCCTCCTATATTTAAAAGTAGGCTGAGAACCCACTATATCCCTTAAACTGCTGTCACTCGTTAGGATGTTCCAATTTTTTCGAACAATATCACAAGCATCTTTTATGTTACTGCAATAGGTAAACATTAGTTGCGGCCCCAAATGTCTATTACTATCAGTCGAATCACTTACTGTGTTCCTGGTTCTTTTTATCCATGGTTTATATTTATTCTCTCTTAAGCTTTTATTTTTATCTATAACATCATCTACCAATTTTGGTTTATAGCCCCTATCTATTAAACAGCCTTTTAGAAGGCTGACTTCTTCAATAAAGGAAGAATCATCCATACAGATCCTTGAAGCCCTGCTCACTTGCCCTTGTACTATGTTGGGGTGTGTGTATCTCGGGTGCATGCTGTCGTACGACAGAAGTGTGTTCTTCCAACAATCCTTTTTAAAAAGTTTAGAGTTAAAACCTAACTCATCCTGACCTACCCTAACATCTAAAAAATCTATAAAATCAGAAGAGTGCCTAACCGTAAATCTGAAGAAGCTGGTGGTTGAGTGTAAAAAATCAACGAACTCCTAATCTAGACTCAGATCCTTCCCACAGAAGGAAAACATCATCTACAAAACGCAGATAGAGTTTAATGTGACTTTTCCAAGTTTCATTATTAAGAACAAAAGTGTTCTCCCAATGCGACAGTACCAAATTGGCATAAGTATTTGCGCAGGGGGTGCCCATGGCTACCCCCTGTCATCTAAAAGAATTTGCACCCATGAAAACGTTGTTCTCTAGCACCAGAGTTAATAAGGTTTTAATTAAAACTATTTTCTCTTTTGAAACAGCTAGTTTCTCCAAGAGTGCACCAATGGTATGTATACCATAATCATTATTAATCACAGTAAACAAGTTTTGTATGTCCATTGTAACCATAAGAAGTTTTTCTGGGCCTACCTTATCATTCATTTCTCCCAGGGATACTAAAAAATGTCCCGTGTCTTTTAAAATATTGTCCATCAAAGACAAATACGGTTTTAATGTGTGTTCAACCCATATGGAGATATTCTCCGTGACCCACCCCCTCCCAGATACAATCGGTCGCAAGGGGGGGTCAATCAGAGACTTATGAAGTCTCTGATTGACCCCTGCCCGATTGTATCTGGGAGGGGGTGGGTCACGGAGAATATCTCCATATGGGTTGAACACACATTAAAACCGTATTTGTCTTTGATGGACAATATTTTAAAAGACACGGGACATTTTTTAGTATCCCTGGGAGAAATGAATGATAAGGTAGGCCCAGAAAAACTTCTTATGGTTACAATGGACATACAAAACTTGTTTACTGTGATTAATAATGATTATGGTATACATACCATTGGTGCACTC
Source organism: Protopterus annectens (assembly GCF_019279795.1). NCBI lineage: Eukaryota > Metazoa > Chordata > Ceratodontiformes > Protopteridae > Protopterus > Protopterus annectens. Next base: position 474,263,061 of record NC_056750.1, read on the forward strand.
TTGGAGAAACTAGCTGTTTCAAAAGAGAAAATAGTTTTAATTAAAACCTTATTAACTCTGGTGCTAGAGAACAACGTTTTCATGGGTGCAAATTCTTTTTACAGACAAGCGCAGGGGGTAGCCATGGGCACCCCCTGCGCAAATACTTATGCCAATTTGGTACTGTCGCATTGGGAGAACACTTTTGTTCTTAATAATGAAACTTGGAAAAGTCACATTAAACTCTATCTGCGTTTTGTAGATGATGTTTTCCTTCTGTGGGAAGGATCTGAGTCTAGATTAGGAGAGTTCGTTGATTTTTTACACTCAACCACCAGCTTCTTCAGATTTACGGTTAGGCACTCTTCTGATTTTATAGATTTTTTAGATGTTAGGGTAGGTCAGGATGAGTTAGGTTTTAACTCTAAACTTTTTAAAAAGGATTGTTGGAAGAACACACTTCTGTCGTACGACAGCATGCACCCGAGATACACACACCCCAACATAGTACAAGGGCAAGTGAGCAGGGCTTCAAGGATCTGTATGGATGATTCTTCCTTTATTGAAGAAGTCAGCCTTCTAAAAGGCTGTTTAATAGATAGGGGCTATAAACCAAAATTGGTAGATGATGTTATAGATAAAAATAAAAGCTTAAGAGAGAATAAATATAAACCATGGATAAAAAGAACCAGGAACACAGTAAGTGATTCGACTGATAGTAATAGACATTTGGGGCCGCAACTAATGTTTACCTATTGCAGTAACATAAAAGATGCTTGTGATATTGTTCGAAAAATTGGAACATCCTAACGAGTGACAGCAGTTTAAGGGATATAGTGGGTTCTCAGCCTACTTTTAAATATAGGAGGAATAAGAACTTAAAGGACCTTTTATGTAAAGAAAGTTCTGACACTATTCACAAGCATCAGGTTTTGCATGGCACAGGGACTAGGCCTTGTGGCATATGCAAAGCCTGTTCTTTTATAAATAAGGATACAGACTTCAAACATCCTGTCAGCAATAGGGTTTTCTCTTTGGGCTAAGGCCACCTGTCGTACCTGTGACATAGTTTATTTAGCCGAATGCTGCAACTGCCCCAGTTTCTATGTTGGGAAGACTAATAATATGCTGAAAGTAAGAATATTGCAACATCTTTCATGTATCAGGAATGGTGACGACAGAAATGCGTTATGTAGACATGTAAAAGATTTTCCAACCCACACTTTTAAGTTTCGGGCTATTGTAAATGTTAGATTAAATAGCAGAGGTGGGGACATTAAGCTGAAAACTGAATTGGTGGAAACCAGGTGGATTGTTGATTTGATGGCAAATAGGAAGCCAGGTTTAAATGAAGTTATACCTATCAAACCTGTCCTACAAAATAGGCGGGTTTTCCACTGATCTTGATTGGCTGTTAGAATATATAAAATTGTGTGTTAAATGTCTCCACTTTATCTGATGAAGGGTTTATCCCGAAAGCGCTCATCCTGTTTTTTATCTGTTTTTTCATCTGTTTTGGATATTAAAAGATTCAACATAGCAGTGTTCCACTTTGGTTTTTTCTGCTTTTTAATCTTAGACCCAGTATACATAAGTTGAGAGTGTCATGTACTGCCCCCTTCCCCACATCAGGACATGCAAAAGAGGCTTGCCCCCTGCAAAAAAAAGAAGTTTGAAGGAGAACGGTGTTAGAGATTCTTCTCCTCCAATTTTGGTCTTTTTTTGTGTGTCAGCACTCAGTATTTTTACTGCTGACATTTCAAATAGGGACCTGAGATACTAAGCCAGGTTATAAATCAAGAGGATGAAAAATAACTGTTTTTGCAATAATTGAAAGAATGCTAATTCTGATTTGCAAATGTTAAAAAAAATGGCCAGTAGAATAATGCTTCATCAACATATACATTTAATTTACTCTATTGAAATTACTATTACTATGTCATGAAGTATAAATACCACATCAGGTCTCCCGTGAAGAAAGGTCACTAGCCTAGTGGGACTAACCTGATCAACAAAGGATAAATAAGTATACTAAAATATATTAAGATGGTGTAGCTTCTTCATTAAAATGTTGGGTTATTTATTTCTATTGTTTTATTTTACATTTGTTAACCAGGAAAGTCAGACTGGACAAAAGTTATTTTTCAGCAGAGGCCCAGGGAGAAAAGCTCCACATAAAAAAGTTAATACAACACAAGTACAATTAAAATACAACAGAGTTAAATATACAATGTAAGACACATGTCGTAATTAAACATAGTACTAGATATAATTTATGTTTATATGCACAATTAGTAAGATTGAATCTAATATAGTATCAGCATTAGGAACAAGTAGGTTAGTCAGGAGCCATACAAGGACATATTCAGTTTTTGGATAGGCAAGTTTTTACTTAAAGTTTAAATTAAGGCGAGGTTGTGGTGGATATTATACTGGGAGGTAATGTAATCCAGATTTTAGCTATACAGTTGGAGAAGGATTCCCCAGTCTGATTAGCAGTGGAGAGTTTTATCAGGGATTTATTATTGGATCATAAAGTTCTGGTACTGGGGTATGGTTGCAATAGATTTTGCAGGGCAGTTATCTTTCATTCTGATGGAACAATTTGTGGACCATGCTTAGTTGGGTGTAAAGCAGAAGTTGAGGAAACTCAAGCCAGTTGAGCTCCCTGAGGTCCCTACAGTGATGAGACCTGGAGGTTGAGCTGGTTGCAAATCTAGCAATTTTATTACATGTTTCAAGTTTTGCAAGGTCAGATTTCCTAAGGCTGGTGAAAATTGGTGATGCGTACAGTACAGTTGAGATCAAGTGTGCTTGCGCTATTGTGGCTTTTGTTGTTTGTGAGGTAAAGTTTATTCCTATACAGAGTACCTTGTTTTTGCTGAATTTTTATGGTTCAAGATATATGGAAATCAAATCTCATGTTATTGTCTATTTCAACTCCAAACAGCTTAGTATGGACAGTGGGAGAGATTCTGGTTTTGTTGACAGATTTGACAGTGAATGAAAAGGGGTCTGTTGTAGTTTGGTTGGATGAAGCAGCATAAGTTTCTTTTTGTTGGGGTTCAGGATGAGGTGGGAGTTTGTTAGCCAGGTTTCAACTGTAAGAAAGGAGTTTTGGGTGAACACTTGTAATTCTTGCATAGTAGGGGCAGCACAAATTACTGTGCAGTCATCAATGTACTGAATTAGGGATGCTTGTGGGACTGAGGTGTGGGGGTTATTGGTGAATATTGAGAAAAGCAGGAGACCTACTATGGAGCCCTGGAGGACACCTAATGGTGGTAGGTAGAAGGGGTGATAGATCTCCCTGCCATTGTACTGTTTTCTGACGTCCAGTCAAATAGTCTTGGAACCAGTGAAGTGCAGACTGAGAAAAGTTTAGTTAAGAAAGGATGGTTAGGAGTTTACTGAGGGAGACCATATCAAAGGCTTTCAATAGGTCTAAGAAAACAGAGGATACATATTTGTGATTGTTTCTGTGTTGGTTTATTGTGTTGGTAAAAGATAACAGGACAGTAGCTGTACTGTGGTGCGGACGCAAATCATGTTGTGACTGAGTTAATAGGTTGTTTTCAGGTAGTGCATAAGCTGTCTATGGACAATTCTCTCTAATATTTTGGACAGTGGAGATAAGACAGCAATAGGTCAGTAGTTGGCTAGGTCAGTACAATTGCCTCCTTTATGAAGTAGAATTATGTGGGAAATCTTCCATAAGGTTGGGATTTCATGTTCAACTATGGATCTGTTTATAAGTGTCAAAACTGGGTATGCTATTGCTTCGGCTATTTTTAGATATTGGGGTAATGTAGCTGAAGATTCAGAGAAGAATCCTTAATTTAATTTTCATATACACTAATTAAATGTTAAGTAATATGGTGTCCCTCACTTTTTATATTTCCGCTGTAGTAGAAGCCACAATGGTCTCATATTGGGGAAGTGCTACTTCCTCTGTGTACTTCCCGTCACTGCTTACAATAAAGTCTTTTGTCTTTTTCTGGTTAATGGATGGGATGGAGTGGGGCACCAGTCTGAAGGCATAAGCTGGAGAGATGCCACAGCAAGTGAATCAGATGATTGAGGAGTTGCTCTGGGGGATAGTTGATACCAAACAGCAGAGGTTGGACTCCCACACACACACAAAAAATATACGTCTTTGTTGGCCATGTACAGGATAGCTTAAAGTGTTTGTACATTTATCATGTTTTTGGGAAATGGGAGAAAACTACACACAGTAGATAAAAAACATACATATATGGTAAGAAAAGGCCAACTTCAAATAATTATAACTGAGACTTGAAACCTCAACTCTGACACTAACAGAGCTCTTAGGTACTCTACAGCCATGCAGACAAAATAATGTTCTAGAGTACAACAGCAAATCATGTAAAATCTACTGTACCACAGCAGTAACCTGTTCTTATTACTGAGTAAGTCATTCAGCTTGCATATACTCCAGGGTCAAGTCTGTTTTAACAATCCTGTTAACAATGAAACAATCGGCTATTTAAATAAATACAAAAATAAACAAACATACAGCAGTCCTTTCAGTTATTAAATATAAGGTCTATAAGCAAAATCAACTTTCAATACCATATTGCATCTTAAAGGATATATAGTCCTTACTTCTACGATGCTCAAGTTCTTAAAGAGGCATATGTGACTACACAAGTGCTGTCTTGTGGGGTAACCACACATATATTACTCATGCTTATCAGCTTTCAAATGTAGCAGCTGCAACATTGTAAAACATGTGATGCTTTACTGAAACCCACATTTGAGCAGTAACACCCAGGATTACAGAAATGGCCTCTTCCTTCTCTCCACATCCTTCCTTCACTCTCCCTCTCTCTCTTCCTTCCCTCCTTCCTTTTCTTACATTTTAGGCCATTTCAGTCAACAGTGGTAAGACAAAAACAATAACGATTATTATGAATTCCTTCTTTCATTTCTGCCTTCTTTCTTTCCCACCTTTCACCCTTTCCTCCTCTTCTGATGTTTTAACCGATATATTTCAACACTTATAATACAAAAAACATTACTTATGTCCATTAGTTGTGGAAATAAATGTAGAAGAACCGGAAGCATTATGTAACCCATTGTCTGTGACCTAAGCAAAAGACCGATACTTCACTGGATTTCTCTGATTACTGTATGCAAGTGCAGATAGTAATCCTTTATGTGAGATGATACCTGCAGTGATCTCACAAACTTAATTCAATAAAAGAAGAGAAAGAATGATCACCCATACTAGAATCCCCAGTCACTGGAGAATTGCCCTACAAATGGATTACTCAGGTCTCTGAGCTATCCATGGCTATCTGAGCATTAGGCTACAATGTAGCCTCCTTAGATAGTGTTTTCTAGAAGTGTCGGTGATATTGCAACATCATGACACACCAGGGACCACTGATGGCATGGCTAACCACGTGATATATAGTTTTTCTCTTTATGTTACACACAGGTTTATAGGATTAATTAGGGGCAGACAGAGGCATATGGCAAGAATAAAGTGAAAAGAAAAGGCCAAGAGTGCCACAGATGACCACCCCTTGTTACACTCCCCCACTGCTAAAAAAATACACGGTGAGGAAACCCCTCTTGTTTTATTTATTTATTTTTTTAACATCAACACTTTCAAATTCAAAAATTCTGCAGCCTGATATGGATTATGCATTGCAAGATCCGTCTCCCCAGGTAAAAAGGACTTGACAGATTACACAATGGGGTGGTGTTTTTACTTTTACTCCATAAGCAACTAAAGCTGAAAGAAACAGTCTCAGGGCAGTATTCATTTTAAGATATCAAACCTTTGCTTAAGAGAGTGTGAGTATGTGTGTGAGTGCGAGTGTGTGTGAGTAAGTGTGTGTGTGAGTATGTGTGTGTGTGTGTGTGTGTGTGTGTGTGTGTGAGTGTGTGTGTGCGAGTAGGCATGTGGACAAAGGGGCTATGTTAGGGAAAGGCAAACCCTACAGGACTTCACTTTTTGCTTATCCAGCATGACTTCAGTGAGTTTTTTTTCTTTTTTACAATCTGAGCTACGATAAGTGGAAAACTATTGTCCATGGTAATGGCTGAAACATTGTATCTGTGAAACTTCAACCTGAAATGCAGTTATTGTTTAAGACATTATCACATCAAGTAGCTGAGGCAAGTTATTTTTTTCACTTGGTTAAAAGAAAAGGTCTTTCAACATAATGATTAAGACCAACATACCTTTGGTAAAAATATTCTAAGCTACTCTTAAATTACAAACAATAAAAAACAAAAAGTATGAACCATAAGACTGACAAAAAGCTTTGACTGCACAATGGCAAGATCAGATAGAAAACAGCACATTTTATTATCACAAAGAACTTGACACTTTTGTCCTATTGCATTTACAGGACTTCAACAGACTTATGAAGTCCTGTAAATGCAAAAGGGTGAAAATGCCAAGTTCTTGACATCGGCTTTTTGTCAGTTTACTGGTCTTAATTACAAATCCACATACTGTGGCGGAGTATTTCATACTCGCTCACAATTCTGTAAGAAAAGTAAAATAGATGATGGCAGTCTATATTCCTCACAAGCTGAAGAGGATTAAACAATTGCCAAGTATAATGAAGAACACTGTTAATATTTCCATACAAGGAACACCACCAACTTTATTCACTCTGTGGTTTAAAACTGTGTGTGGATGCATGACTTATCTGCAACAGAATGTTTCTGCAATAGTGTTAGAATTGTTCTTTCTAGTTAGCTTTTAGTCCTGAATTTTGATGTGCTTGTGCAGTAGTACCCATTCTCTAGGTGTGTGTGTGTGTGTGTGTGTGTGTGTGTGTGTGTGTGTGTGTGTGTGTGTATATATATATATGTGTGTGTGTGTGTGTGTATATATATATATATATATATATATATATATATATGGGTGTACTTCACTTGACTGAAAGCTCACTAGACAAACTCATTTCACAGAGCACACGACTGAAAGCTCACTTCACTGAAATTCATTTCACTGAAAGGTATATGCCCTTTTCCCCACTGTAGTGTGATCCTGGATTTAGTATACATAGTTTGTGTTCTAAAAGAGTTATTCATTATAGTTTTAAGTATCCATGTTTATGGTTTAAAATGTATAAAATAGGTGGAGGGCTTCACCCCCACACCCCCTAATGTGGGGGGCTGTGCCGTCCACCTCCCTTACTATATATACTAACTCCAGGATTGCACTACAATAGGCAAAAGGGCATATACACCTTTCAACAAAATGAGTTTCAGTGAAGTGAGCTTTAAGTCAAGTGTGCTCCTTCAAATGAGTTTCAGTCTAGTGAGCTTTCAATCAAGTGAAGTAGACCTATATATATATATATATATATATATATATATATTATATCAACAGAAACACAAGACTGTCTCCCTACATATTTTCAAATCGTACTGATTTTTTGTAGTGGATTCTTGCAGACTAACTGCAGTGCATACATCTTTATACTGTTTTGAGTCCATATCAAAAAAACCTGCATCAGTACAATAGCCGGTGTCTTGAAATTTTGATAACCCAACAATGCAAAATATGAAAATGTCTATAGCGGCATATCAAGAAATTTATTAAAGTTGACTATATATATAATCCACAAAGCAAACCTATTATTGTAGCATTCCATTTCTATATATTATCTTGGTTATTTAAAGCACTGTATATTTCTGGCACATATAAGGGTATGGCTGATAATCAAAGTACTGAATGTCCCCTCAGATAATAAATTCCTGAATTCCTTTTCAGGCACACTACAACTGGGAGCAATAATATATCTTCAGTCCGTGGAAAATGCCTGTCTCTTCTTTCAGAATAAACTCTGACTTTCACCTCATCATTGCCAAGGGAAGTTGTAAATGTGCCGAGGAGAGTCAGAGACAAGGTCACCTGGAAAAGTCATGAGAAACTCTAAAGTCATATTACATATTAAGGCATAGTATGCATGTATGGAATGTAAACTATGAATATAAAATGCATATGCACAATTCTTCTAAAAGTATAAACCATACAAACAGTATCAGCTGTAAAACAAATTACCATGCAATAAATGGTACAACTTACTATCAAAATATGTACTCATTTGAATTCAGGAGAATCAATTATTTAACATCTGTTTGCCATGCAGAAGCAGACATTTTATTGGCACTTGATATCTTCATTTACCAGAGTAAAGGCCAGTTTACAAGTTATCATATACTGCTGAAAAATAAATGGAACCAACAGTGTAACAGAAATATAGTTATGAAGTCAGCACATTTACTATATATCAACTATATTAATGGTACACAAAATTATTGAAAATGTAAATACCAAATAATGTTGTAGAAATATTTCCAGGTTTAAGCAGCACTAAAAAAATAAAAAAATAAAACTACTTAGCAATTCACGAACTGTCAGATGTATTAACATATTTATAACTTCATGGATGCATAATATAAACGATTATGATTGAGCGTTTGTTCATAAACAAAGTATTACAGTTCAAGAAACTGATGTCAAATTCAGATCAAGAGTACAGTAAAATTAAGCTCAGGCTGTAAATGTTGTCATTTATTTTATGAATATATACATCTACTTGGTTGTGATGAGAGAGGCTTGATCATATTTTTCCACAATACAAAAGGTTTTACTTCTCCATGTACTGTGTTAGAAGGAAAAAGTGTAGGTGCATTCAGTAGGGTACAGCTCTGAAAGCTGTAACACATAGTAGTATCACACAAATCTTTGGAGTTCGCAGATCTTTAGCTGCTTCACTGTACCTTTATGCACAGGAAAAACTAAGGAAAGAAAATGTACAAGTCCAAAGTGTTTTACAGCTTTGAAGGCCATAGATTTCTTAGAACTCCCCCAGAGTCAGTGGCCAGAAGTAAAGTGGATTTTTAATCATATAACAGTGCTTAATTGCAGAATACACTTCACACTGCACATGCACAGAAAAATGAGCCAGGCCGCCCAATTTGTATTACAGCTTTTAAAGCACTTTCAGCTGGCTATGTCCATTTTCTGGTGGTAATTAATGATCTAGCCTAGAGCATAACAATATTGTAAGTTGTGCAACACAGATGTTTATAATCTGGTCACAAATTATAACCTACTTATGTGTTAAGACATGAATGCCAAGAAAGTCACCTCAAGAGCAAAGTTCGAGAGTTGAATCTTGGTATACATGTCAAGAACACAAAATAAGGAGTTATGATCAGTGAGATGGATCATAATTCTTTGCAGTGCATGGAGCTTTACCTGCTCCATGTACTACTAGTTACAGGAGAAAAAAAGTGAAGTGTTTTACCATCTTTCAAAGTCATAAAACACTTGGACACTGTCAGAAATGCAGTGTAACACTGAACATAGCATCTACAGTTACCTTTCTTTCCTTTCAACTGTCCAGATTTTCACAGAAAATCCAGGTTATTGCTTCATATTTTTGGTTTGATCCTCAAAATCTGTGGTTTTCAGACAAACCACTGATGACTGAAGTCACTAAATAATGACATACATTGAAGTTTCAGAGTTCATATCCTTCAGAAAATACAAGCTAACACATCCTGTTATTCGAGCAACTTTCTAAGTTCATTAGAGGAAGTTAGGGACACATCAGTATGGCTGCTGACATTTGCTGGCAAGTACTGGTGGATTTTATTGCAAGGTGCTAGACCCAACAGTAACAACTTTAGCAACCAGTGCTCAACATTTGTTAAGGTCAAGTCTAGTATTAGTTTAGTGCTTAATTGATCTGTCTTTTTCGGAATATCGGTGTCCTTCACAAAATTCCATGCACTACAAAACTGTTAAGTGCCATTCTGACATAAGAATGCTGTTTTACAGCTTTATCTTTCGCAAATCTTGGGAGTGTAATCCCTGCATTGCATGTACTACTTGGGCGCTGTTTTTGAAATTCTGGAATGCTGACTCACAGGGTCAATCTTCTGTCTCCAACCAGGCATTAGTACCTTAAAAATGACCATAGTCAGCTTATGAACATGTTATTTGTTGCACAAGGACATTGTGGTGATTCCCTGCTGGGTGAGGAAAGTAAAACTACATATTTATTGCCTGTGACTGACAGAGCTGCTTTCTGTTTTTCAGAAATTTTCTTGGCCTAGTGATTTTGTTTTATGTGACAGACAATTATCTAGGCTGCATATCTCACATGTTTTTTCATTGGTTAAACTGTCTCTTGAGTGATACTTAAATATACAGTAAAATTCTGGGTCTTTGTCTTTGAAAAGATTTCAAGCCTGAATAAACTAAAGGACTGCTCGTGATTCCCTGCTAGATTTTCCCACCCAATCTTCCACTTGTTGATCTGCTTTTTAAACCTGGCCCACCCCTACTGTAAACTGAGCTTAATAAGCTCCACCCTTTCTTCACTGCTGTTGATATCTTCAGTTATGTGGTTGCCTTTCCTTGTGTTTGTATTGAAAAGTGCATTTTGACTCTCAGTATCTGTTCTGCTGATTTAAACTGATATGAATTCAACATCTAGCTAGCTGTTGGATACAGTAGTATGTTTTTACACTCTAGCAAGCACTTGTTTTTACATCAAGAGGTGAGTGGAATTTCCTTCTAGTGCACTGGGAGGTAGCCTGGTCAGTTTAGGCTGGGGAAACACTTGAGATTTTTGCATGTTGTTTTACTGGCTGGAGGGCTTATTAATCAGTTTATCTTGTTTTAGTGCCTTTATAAATTCTGTACAATTGAGCTTGGCCTTGGCTCATTTATACAAAACAGACACTTTTATTGAGTAATCCCACTTTTATAAGCTAAAGTGCACTGCTGTATCCAGATCTAAGTTTGTTTGTGGTAACATTTCATGTACCTGGTCTATCTTGGAAACACAAACCAGCTCCAAGTACTTTTTTTGCATTTCTCTTATATACTGTGACTGTACTTCAGCAGTTTTTTAAAAAATAGTACGGTCTGCTTCTGCTTTGCACTGTATTACTCTATCTGTTAGTTGCAAGTAGTTTGTGTGGTCTTGTTACACTTGCACTCAAAACCAGCTATTCTACATTAAGAAGGTGTTTTTCTGCACCCTTGTGACAGGTGTGTGCTGATCTAACCTATAGGAGTTGGGGATTGCTGGCGAAAGGCTTATTGTGTGCTTTCCAAATTGGCAGTTAGCTTAAAACATGTTTTTCTCTGCTATTTAAACTTTGCATTTGTGCAGTGCTGCTCTTCACTCAGCGGCAGTTAGCAATGTCCTGTATAGATGCAAAAGCCTAAAAGCTCAGTTTTTCCCTAAACAGCTATCATTGAAACCCTGCCAAGCATCTCTGCTGCTCTAGGAGCAACACAGTTATACACTGAGCAGTGTTGCCTTATTGATCAACCTTAGACCGTACAAAATATAAGTCCCTCTTGTAGTCTTGGCACTATCATTGATGGGCAGTTGCCCATCATCTCTCTGGCCAGCCTGATACACATGGGAATACTGAGGCAATATGGCAATTGTTTCATGTATATTGACAACTACTTACTTCTGAAACAAAAATACTTTATGTGACAGATAATCTCACATAAGGACAAATAGCATGCCAAACAGGTGGTCAGCACACAGACAGTTCACACACTAAGGACACAACACATAAACCCACATTTGCAGAGGTACTTACTAAAAGAGCAGAGGCCTCCCAAACAGAAATCACTTACACACACAACAATGCAAAAAACAACCACAGCACACAAACACACGTCTCAACAAATAAGGCGTAACACCACAAAACTTGATGTATTAGTCATAGTCAACAACACTGTGACACACACAGATGTTCCCCTCACTAGACTGGATAAGGACATTGCAGTTAGCTGCCTGTCAGGTACCAGGATCTGTCAAGCCATTCAAGTACTCAAGTCACTCAACTGCAAGTACTGATATGACTCTGAAATAGTCCATGTGGGGGTGAATGAACTTGAGATGTACCTCACTGGAATACGTGAAGAGAGACATGACTGAGCTCTCATGGGCAGGCATAAGCCTGGCCTTAAGCAGCATTCTATCTTTTCCAAGGAAGATGCTGCAATACAAAAAAAATGTCCCACTAACAATTGGCTTAACTTTTGGTGTCAGTCCAAAGGGATCCAGCATCTGCCAGCCTAGGAATACATGGTCAACAGGCCAATCTTCTTGGTCAGAGGTGGTCTTCACCTGTCATCTCAAGGCTTTTGATAGCTGGCAAAGGCATTAGCCACCCCTGTTGTGCCTTTTTTTGGGCAGTGTCAAAGTAACCAACCTCCCAACATAAAATTCTTTGTAGATAAACTCAAGGTACTGCTGGTTAATGCCAGGAGTCTAAAGAAGAAAATGCACTCCCTGGAAACGCTCTTCACTTTGGAAGATGCTGATGTTTGTAGTCACCAACACATGGTTCATAGGCATGGAAAGCACCCCAGATGTGCAGGGCTAAAATGCCTTCCATACATTTTGACCACAAACTGAGAATGAAAGGAGGGTGTGTATCTATGTTCATTATGGATAAGTACATCTTGAGACTGGTCAAACAGTATGACACTTTTGAGCTACTCCAAGTCCAATTAACTATAGGCAAAGGCCCCTACCACATCATAGGTAGCTATACATCCCCCCACCATGAAACAGGAAAAGCATAGTGCATACCTGGAATTTCTGGCGTCCCTTGCTATACAGCCCAACACCTTACTCACAGGTGATTTTAATTATCCTTTTATTGGCTGGGAAACATACACAACCACAAACATGCTGGCTGAGAGGTTCTTGAACTTTGTAAATGCAAATGATCTGGAACAGCTGGTCAGCACAACCACAAGAGGCTCAAATATATCTTGGACATAGTACTGACTAACATGGGACAGTATTGTCCCATGTGTTGTCCTTCCTTGTAAGACTGGACAATAAATCTGTCTCAATTGATGTAATTATAAGACCAGATACCTGATAAAGCTCAAAAATGCATAAGAAATTTTGAAAGACAAATTACTTCCTACTAAGTGATGATATAAGAAGTTTCAATAGCCACTCAAACACAGATGACATGCACTCCTATGCAGAAGTGTACACCAATACCCTGTATAACCTTTTAAGCAGTTGTATAGCATCGGATGTACCTGACCGGATTAGTATAAACAGGCTATACAACAAAAGAAAGACCAAGAATAAGAGGGAACTGGCTCAAGAGAAGAAGAAATTCATCTCTAGCATAAACACACGCATCAGAGATCTTGTCAAGTCCTCCAAAGGAATTATGGAGCAAAAATAGCCTCCTTAGTTAAGGATAATCACAAGGAATTCTTTAACTAAATTTAAAAGGAAATACTTAGCCATGCACTGAACTGGTTTGTGGATGGCACCACTCATACTCAACTGGAGGTAACAGCCAACCTGCTAGCTGACAGATTTGGAACAAGCTTCACCTCACAGTCATCCCCCAAACTATACCTGCCACTATTCCTCAGCCTATTATCTCAAGACAGCAGGTCATCTTGGTGCTCTGCAAGTCCAAAAATATGGCATCAGTAGGACCAGACAACAGCTTTGTCTTTTAAACTTAAAACATGACCTAGCAGACCCACTTGGATCCCTGTTTAACCACAGTCTGCGAACTGGCTATGAATGGTGGACAGCAATAGTAATTCCACTGCACAAAGGGGGGGCCATCAACTAACCCTGTGAATTATAGGCCCATAAGCTTGACTAGCCTCATCTGCAAGGCCATGGAAAGAATCATTATGGACCTTATTAACTAGGATATAGGTAACCTCCAAACACTGGAGTCAACCCAGTTTGGATTCATTATCTCCCATTCAGGTATTATACAGAAAGTCTACCAGTTGGGAATCAACCCCTACATTACCAAATGGGAAGCCAACTAGTTCACTGACAGGATACATACTGTAAAAGTGGGGGACTTTGCTCCTAGCAAAAGATCATTCACCACTGGCATACCACAGGGTTCTGTGCTGGGCCCCTTACTGTTTAGAATTTATTTCTCAAAGGTCCAAGCAAACTTTGTCTGTGGCTGTCCAAGTTCACCGATGATTGCAAATTGGTAGCAATCATTGAGTCCCTCAATGATGTTAATATACTGCAGACAGGGTTAATGCAGACAAATAACTAGTGCCAAAGCCACAGATTAAAGCCAAATGTAATAACATGCTTTATTATTCCATTTGAGAAAGTTGACATCCCTGCTAATTACATTATAGACAGCAACCCCCTATGTGTAGGCCCAGTGGTATGTGACCTGGTACACAGGTTGATGGCAAACTGAACTTTGACCACCATGTATCCACAGTAGTAAGGAAATCAGACCAGTAATTGAGTACAATGCTCCCTTTTGCATGTAACCTCATCAGATACCTGCAACAAATGGAGAGACCACAGAGGTTTCTCATGAAGAAATTAAAGGTTACACAAGTTTTACATGGAAAAACTGAAAGCCCTGTCACTGTATTCTGTACCTTATAGGCTGTAAGGGGTGGCCTGTGCCTGGCTTACAGGGCAATCTCTGACCCGGCCCTGATGGAAATGCTTCACATTTGTAAATCGAACAGCACAAGGGTCACTCACTCCAAGGATCCTAACCTTGCCTCTGACATGAACAGGTCATTCTGGAGAGAGAGACATCTCCCAGAGACTGCCACCTATCTGGAACAAGCTTCCAGTTCAAGTGAAACAGAGCCTGCCCCTGCCTCTCTTCAAATGCAGCCTATATCAATAGATGGGTGACTGCAAATTCACTCCTGAGGTGGTGCCCATGTCCCTCCTGGACAGAGGAAGTCGTCATTAACTACCATATACTCTTACCTCTGCGAACTTTACTCACTTAACCTCTGACAATTGGGGCAACTCAGGATAAATATGGCTAAGCTTGTAAAGGGTCTAGGGCTGTTAGCCTAGTAACCTTCAATGAACCTACGGACCTACATCCTTAAGTTTTATTAATATGATCAGGGATCTTTATCTTCCCCTGTGTAACATAAGAAGGAAGGCAAACAATTAAGAAGGCAGCTTATTTCAGCCATGACCATATTCTGGTTTATGAAAACAAGAAAAAGAAACCACTTTTAATTTAGATTTAATTTCAATTCACTTATTTAATTTTATGCAGCTAATTTCTTGTTATATCTATAGCTCTAGCTGAAAGTTAATGCTAGTACAACTGTGGTGCAGTAATTAATTTTGTTGCCTCACAGCAAGAGGTTCTCTGGTTCGATTCTCGGCTGGGATGCCTTCTGTGCAGAGTTTCATATTCCTCGTGTTCCCGTGGGTTTCCTCCTACATCCAAAAGACATGCATCTGCAGCATTTCTCCCTGGGCTGCCGCTGAAAAATGGGCTCTGTCTAGTCGGAATTTGCTAGTAAACAAATGTTAAATTATCAAAAATATTAGGCAGATACAGATCTGAAATTTACATTACAGGCTCATATGTTTAGCTTGTATAAGAAAAAATGGTGCAATGAGGAGTTAAGATTCTTTTGAATCAGATTACTTTATCAATAAAAAAATGAAAATTAAGATAAAAAACTTTACTAAAATAAGAAACTCCCTTTCACCTAGAAGTGAATTCTTTAGAACTGAGGAAATGCTCTCAACTCACTGTTAAATCCATGTACATAAATCTGTTACTTTATTAAAACCAATCAGCAAGAACCACAAAAGAGTGCTGAAGCTAAAATGTATTTATTTGACATTTGGTAAACCGGGTTAGTCCATCTGAGCCAATGGCCAGTTTTTAGTGGAGACCCAAGGAGAAAAGCTCCAGCGAAGCAAATATAAAATGATAGCATAGTAGGCAATATACAAACCCCAAGAAAAACAGTGCAGCAATAGGATCATAGGAGGTTACTAGGCTATTGACCCGGAGGCCCTTATAAGCCTAGCCAAGAGTTTAGCTCATGTTTAGACAAGTCAGCACCCAAAGCTCCTATCCAGCAGGGACATAGGTGGAATTCCAGGGGTGTATTTTCTGTTTTCTATCCAGTTTGCACGTAAAAAGGGATAACAAGGTACACTGCTTGACATGGAGAGGGAGTCTAATCCACAGATGGGGGAGTCTCTGGGACACAAATTTGTCTCATCAAGTCCTATTAATATCACAGACCTGGTTGAGGTCACGCTTATGGGTTGCTCGAGTGGAGCTTGACTGGTGGATATGCAACAGTCCCATCAAGGCGGGGTCTGAGATTGCTTTGCATGCCAGACAGAGGTCACCTCTAAGGAGTCTGTATGAAATTGAGCAGAGGGACAGGGATTTTAGCCTGTGTAGGGCAGATGTTTGAGGCCCTGGATTCTCCTCTGTGGTCTCTTCAGCTGCTGCATGTGCTTTGTGAGGTACATGCCGAGGGGGGCACTGTACTCTATATTTGGCCTTACAAGGGAAGAATACAGGGATGTTATGACCTCTTTGTCCCTGGATGAGATGCCCTTAATTATGAGATGGGCCATGTAGAAAGCTTTCCGTACAACACAAGCAACATGGTGGTCAAAAGTCAGGTTGCTATCAACCTGGGTGCCCAAATCCCTCACTACCGATTATGTACTTAGGACATTGTTATTAATGTGATAATATGTGGGGACATCACTCTCCCATCATAGAAAAAACACATACCACCACACAAAAAGGATAATCCAAACACTTTAAAAATCAGAAGCCACCAGGTGAGATAAACGGAAGGTTTCTTTATTCCATAACACAGCACAAGTTCTGGTACCTTGGCAATTCGCCTTCATGGAACAATTATCATCAAGCTGTATCTTCCTTTTAAATGCTTCTCAATTAATCAATTAATTCATTAAGCTTTTAATTTAATTTAATTATAACTCCTAACATTAAATACAAGTATCAAATATACATTCCAAATATTAAATACATACATTTTTCCTATAAATAGTTATTTATTGCTACTAAAACCATAAATTAATACAAGTAGCAAAATACCAAATGCATTAAATATATCATATATAAGTTACCTATTTTAAATGGACATTCAAGTCTGTTTACAACATTAAATGCATAAATTTTCAAAATTTCATAATACAAGCCCACTTTCTAAATTCATTCCCCTGGGGTATAAAGTGTGGTAACCCAAAATCATTTTGTGTTCTAATCTACAAAGTGCACTTTTGAAATTGTCTACATATATATGGAGTCTAGCCAGCACACTAAATAGAAAGCCATCCACATTCCCATTATGTTCTTTAATAAAATCTCACCTGGTGGCTTCTGATTTTTTAAAGTGTTTGGACATCACTCTCCCCAATGGGGATGATGATGATGATGCATTTTTTGGCATTCAGCTTGAGGCCATGTTTCTGGCACCAGTCACCTGTTAGGGTGAGACCCTCTTGGAGGACGTCCACATCACTTGGGGAACGGATGACTGTGCCCAGCTTGCAGTCATCTGCAAACTTGGTAAGCCATAGCCCACTGGTTTTGGACTGCACCTCAGAGAACTATATCCTGAATAACAGAGGCCCCAAGATCGATCCCTGGGTTATGCTGCTCATTACGGGTCTAGGTGCTCGAGGTGTCTTCCCTTACTTTGATTAGGTGGGTTTTATCAGTGAGCCAGTTTGCTACCCATCTGGTAACATATGGATTGATGCCTAGTTGTGAGAGTTTATCTATTATGCCTGAGTGGGGAATAGTGTTGAAAGCTTTGGCCAGGTCAAGGTAGGCAGTGTGCACAGTCTTCCCCTCATCCATGGCTTTGGTGACCGTCTCAAAGAAGTCAACTAAATTTAGCAAACATGACCTCCCCTTGACAAAGCCAAACTGTGTGGGGTAGAGTGTTTGGAGGTTGCCAGCATCCCTGTTAATGAAGTCCATGATAATCCTTTCTGTGGCCTTGCAGATCACGCTAGTTAGGCTGATGGGTCTATAATTTTGTGTAAAGGGATGACACTGGCTGTCCTCCATTTGGCTGGGACAAAGTCGGTACTCAGGCTTTGGTTGAAGAGGGTTCCTAATAGTGCTGCAAGTTAATGCCTGAGTTCATGTAGGATGCAGCCTGGGATGTGATTGGGTCCCATGGGGGCTGTATTTTTTGCCTTTGAGAGGGCAGTGATGACCTGCTCCCTAGAGATAAGGGGTGGGAGTGGCAGGTACTGGGGATGTCCTGATTTACTGATGGGGGGACAGAGGGGAGAAGTTTTTGCTGAATCTGTCAGCCAGTAAATTGGCTATATCTACAGCATTTGTATATGCAGTGCCCTTTACCACCAGTTCTGAACATATCTGGGTGCTTCCTTTGAGACTGCAGACATATATGAAGGCCTTGATTGTCTTTAGTAGATATTGTTAGAGATTATGAATATAAGGCTGAAATTAATTCTGTTGTAAGTATGCTGAAAGATAAAGCATAGAATAAAAAGTTTGCTTGAATATACATATAGAGTTTAGCAACGTAAAATGGGCATTCATACTATATGTATAACAGACAGGCTTCTCTTCACAGCAAGCCTAACAAAGCAATACTGGAAAGCAAGTATCACATGCTTTTCTCATGTTTGCAGAACAAATATCTAAACAACAATACATGATGTTTTTTCAATAAAACAGATGCTTCCTTTCATACTTCTGCTATTCTGATTGCGTGGATTTGTGCATTTTCACATCAGCAGAACTAATGACAGGACAATAGAAAAGTCTAAAAACAGACATTATGTGACTTCCCACAGAAGGCCAAAAAAGATACCAAGAGGAAATAAAATCTATGTGCATGACTAGCACTCTATATAACAATTGTAGTTCAGTTATGAGAGAGAGGGACAGAGAGGTATTTTGTAGAAGTCATCATTCATATCTGTAATGAAGGAAAACTTTGTAAATATATGCTACAAACTGACAGCAAGAGTAAGTGTTGTTTGTTATAAAATAAGTTATCTGTAACTGTGCTTATAGCTGCAAAATATATTTCTTTATCAGTGTGCAATTTGACAGGCTTGGTGCTTTAAACGTACTACAGATGGAGTCATGCACAGCTGTGTTTCTCTGATTCAGCAGTAAACAGCACAGCAAGACTGTGTGTCTTAAGACGACTTTGGATCCAGCACAGCATAGCAGCGAGCAAATTAAAATACATTTTTCAGATATGGCCAATTTGGACTTGAAGTTGGCTTTAGAGGATTTCACTAGTGCTGTTATTTGCTTGTTCAAGCTAAGGAGAAATTGCTTCCAGTTGGGCACTTGCTCCTTCTTGGTCCTGGACAACAATGTTTTCCTTTTGTTATACAGTTTATTTATTGCAGTATAAGCAAAACTTTCATATGGAGTAATCAGGTGAAACAACGGTCATAAAAATAAAACAAAATGAAGTAAAATACAACTAGTACATTTAAGTATTTACAATAAATGACACATCTTTCCCAAGTAGCATAATGTAGTATTGTCTAGTGAGCAGATTATTCATTGAATTATTAGATGTAGACAGGCAGTGAAAAGAAAAAAAGGGAAACGCAGATTATAGAAGATTTAGGACAGGCTTCTGATTTCAGAAAGTAAGGCTTGACTTCAGTTTTAAAGCAGCTGGAACTAGTGATGCTAGGAATGTGAGGTGGTAGCCTATTCCACTCGAGGGGACACAAGAGTGTTTATAGAGGAGTTTAGTACACGTTTTGTTGGGTTTATGGATATCTAGAAGGTGGTGGGGGGTCAGAAGATTTTTATTAATAAGGTAAGTGAAAACCTGATTGTGAATACATTTTTTGAGGATTTTGGATTGAGGGTTAGGATGGCAATGGGTCTGTAGTTTGCGGGATCAGTGGAGTTACCTCCTTTGTGAAGTGGAATTATGTAGAAAGATTTCCAGATGTCGGGGAAAGTAGACTCTTGGATAGATCTATTTATTATGGCAGAGACAGGCCAGGCTATGAAATCAGCAGGGAGTTTAAGAAAGAGGGGAAGGAGGTTATTGGTAGGTGGAGAACAAGGTTTCAGTAGAAGTGACTTTATGTAGGCTGTGGAGATGGGGTTAAGAAAGAAAGGGGGGTTAAAGAAAGGGGGGTGTGCTGCATGTATAATGAGTGGTGTGAGGGTAGTTAGGGCTTTGGGACGGTTGGGTAAGTTTATGAATAGATTCAATGAAGTAAGGTGGTAGTTTCTAAGGGAGAATTATTAGGGTAGGGGTTGGGGATGGTAGGTTAACCTAGATTTAAGATTTTATTGATGGTATGCCAGAATTTATTTTGGTTAGACCTTTGGGAGAACTGGAGATTATAAAAGTAAGTCTTTTTTTTGTCTTTGTTAATTGCTGTTTTTGATAGATTTCTTAGTTCTTTATATTTTGTAGGAATGTTGCCAATTTAATTTTTAGCTTTTTTTTCCTATTTTTGTCTAGCCAAGGTGAGTAGTTGGCTTTGATTCTCACATTCCTAAGAGAAGCTAAAGAGTCAAGTATATCAGAAAAATGTGATTAAGGTGTAGAACTGCTTCATTAAGAGGGAGGCACTTAAGGAAGTCCCAGTTTATGGAAACAAGCCTGTTATTGAAGGTTTCAGGATTGAAAGAAAAAAGCTTGTGACACTCTAATTTGGTTGAATTTAGGTATTTGGGAAGAGTAATGTTAGACTTGGATAGGGAGGTGGTCACTTAGGGAGTTGGCCAGGGCTCTGGGGTCATGATATAGGATGGGGTCAGAGGTAAGAATCCAGTCTAAGGTGATACCTTGAGTTGTGATAAGCTGATGAAAGCTGTGTAGGTTGATTTGAAGTGAGGAAGAGGTAGAGGATAGTTTTTGCCAATCAATATTTACATTGCCTAGTAGTAAAGTCTCATAAGGGATATTTAATAGATTTGAGGATGGGAATGTTGTTTCCAGGTGGGATATAAATAGAGGTAATGGTAAATTTCTTATGGGAGTTGAGATGACAGTTTAGTAGTAGTTCAGCTGGTTGAAAGTTAGGCAAAGATATTGGCAGGGGGGGATAGGTTAAGGTGTTCAGAATACATAAATGACCTCCACCATTTTTGTTGATTCAATTTTGGCGATAGATGATGCAGCGGGGGAGGTAGTATTTTGGTGTTAGAAATGTGTTGTTTTAGCCAAGTTTCAGATAGGGCCAAGATGTGTGGTGATTAGTGGGTGATCCAGGAGTGTAGTTCTGTAACTTTATTAGGTAGACTTTCTAATGTTAATAGCAAAGATAGAGAGATGTTTAATGAGACAGGTGTTTGTTATGATTGGGCTAGATGGGCCTGGGTTGGGGTGGGTGTCACAGGATGATAGTAAATTGTTAGAAAAAGGGGAAGGTTTATTTGCATAAAGGTAAAAGCCAGTGGATTTGTATTTAGATTTGAAGGATGTGATAGAGACAGAGAAAATTTTTATTTTGATGAGATGTGTGAAGGAAGAGTTAAAGAGAGAGGGGCAAATTAGGAAGGGCAGGGAGGGTTCTTTTTGGAGTACAGTAGAAGTGTAGATTGGGGATGAATGTGAACAATCAGTGTGTGTATGATAGGAGGTAAGTAAAGAGAGGTACATACGCAGAATGTGTGTGAGGTGGTAGGGGGCATGGTTTGAAATGCGATAATGATAGCAGAAGGATGAAAGAGTAAGTAAATGTGTGGGGAAGAGGTTATTTACTAGGGGGAGAGAGGTGAGAAATAAGATGAAAATGATGAACAGGGAGTATTAAGGAGAGATTAACTTACAAGGTCGAGAGGAGTGAGCAAGAAGGGAGCATTAGCAGGTTAAGGGAAGGTAGAGTCAAATACTGGAGATATGCCAAAATGCTGTGAGTGTGGGGGTGATAATGAGAGGGATGAGGATGAGAGAGAGGGGTTGTGGTGTGGGTAGGTATAAACAGTAATTGGTATATTAGTGGATGTAGGGGAGGGATAGGAAGCTATTTGGAAAGGAGTGGTAGGAAGTTTACAGGGGACAGCTGTGATTGGATAAGTGGGGAGAGTGGGAGGGGTATGAAATGAGGTGTAGCCAGTATAAACAAAATGAAAGTGGGGGTGGGTGGCAATGGGGTAGGAGAGTGGAGTGAGCCCAAGCGTAGCGAGGGTGAACAGAGAGGATTGGGCCAGGAAACAGCAGTCACCAGAAAAAACAATCAGCAGGCCAGGAGAGAAACAGCATGAAGCACAAAGTGAGAGTCAGCAGGTAAGCAGAAGAGGTGGGGAGGTGTAGGCAGCGAGAGAAGTGATGCTATAGTGAGGTATACAATGGTATTCGCAGTAAGATAAAAACAGTTAAAAGGAAACCACATGCAGAAAATAGAGTATAAACTAAGAAAGTTGGCACTAGGGTAGTGACTAACTTACTGATACAGAGAGAGAAAAAGAGACAAGTATTTTAACAAACATGTGAGTGTTGTGGGGGGGACTCAGTGGTATGCAGGTAGCCTTTACAGCAGACAATGACTAATTTATAGTATGAGCTTGGGACGTACTTTAGTTTAAACTGGCTATGGAGTGGAGCACAGACATTATTCCAGGAGTTGGAGCAATATCTGTAAACAGGTAAAAGCAGTCTGGGAAGGGATTTCATTTTGCTCTTAAAACCTAGGGAAAGAGGAGGGGGAGAGTATGTTGAGTGCTTGGGAAAAACAAAAATAATAGAGATACTATAAGCAACTATTGACAACAGCTAGGGAGAGGGTTAGTTGAGATAAAATAAGAAAAAATAAATAAAAACATACATAAGCTATTAGCTTTACAGATTAGAGAAGCAAACTGTGAGACAGAAGTTCAATGACTTACTTCCACTATAACACTTTCACATAAAAATGGTAAGCTATTAACCATGATGTCTTAGTGTTAAAACTACTATTACAATAAAAATGTCGGCTGTAGTTCTAGTAGTACACTTCTGCTGTTTTGTAGTTTAAATAATCCAAGTAACTGAGATATGAGAACATAGCTAAGCAGAAAAGATGGATAAAAACCTTATACACATTTACATTTATACACATTTGCTTAAAGGTATATACGAGTGTAAGCATATGGATATTGTATATTTCATTGCATGTACAGTATGTTCAGAGTACATGCAATGAAATATAAAATATCCATATGTTTACATTCATATACCTTTGTATAAGGTTTTATCCATCATCTACTATATTTAAGGGCATATTATTGTTTAAACCAGAACTTAGAACAGGTAGATATGTGGCATTCAATACAATGGAATACAAAAATACATACTTTTTTCATTTAGTTCGAAATGTACTGAGCTTATATAAAGCATTCTTAAAATGTTCAGTTTTGATTATGTAAAAGTGCTTGCTGATCCTAATGGATTACTTCCTTGTAGTTTCACCTGTGCCCTACACTTCTCAAGTAGAACATGCAGTCACAGCCACCATCCGTCATGCTAACAAAATGTTATGTCCTTGTACATGGAACACTCATACCAACATATACTACTACAGGTCACAGGTGTCTCCAGGTATAAATACGGTAATCAAGAGGAAGTACTTATATTTTCTTGCATGCATTCTCAGAATGTCTTGTGCCATGGGATCCTATCATAATTTTCAAATTATGACCCTTTATTGCTTTATTATTGGAAAAATGTCACCTTTAAAATAAATACATCCACATTCGCATATATAAATATACACTGATTAAGCAAAGGAAAATGACATGCCAGTGTTCAAAACACTGGCATTTCAATTCCCATACATCCCTGTTAGTCTTGTTTCTGCAGCCCTACATCCTGCTTCAGAGTATGATTTCTACATCTGTCTCTGCTCGTAGGGAATGTCACCCTGGTTCCCTTTAGTTTGTAACAAGTTTCTCTGTGTAGTTTCAGGGTGAAAACAATACTGGTGTCTAAGGGGCGGATGTTAGTTTTCTTCTCTCCTTTTTTCTGTCCATTTCCTTCACATTTCACTTTCTTCTTCATGTGTCTATTTCTTGCTGCCATCTTCCAAAGTCATTAAGGTTCTTCAGTTGTTATAGGTTTGCTGAAACGAATGATGCACATCTGGAAAAAATATGCACACTTATGGTGCCACCTTCTTTGTCAAGTTTATCCTGTATAGAGGCTTCTTATTTCTGTATAAAATAAATGGTATATCTATTAATTCCACATGAAATGGGCTATATTAATGACTGGGGAATAACCAGATAAAATGGTAATTTGAAAAACCCTATAGAGCACTTCAAGAATTTACTGACAGACAAGGTTCAGGTAAATGAAAGGGATGAAGCTTGCCTTGGAAATGGCATACAGCTTCCTGGAAAATTAATCATAAGGGTGAGAAAGACGAAAACATCAGCCTATATACAGCACCACATCAGGAGTCCTGTCCTCTCCTTGCAGATCACCATACTTGGGACACAGTATACAAGTTTCTAGTGATTCAAGACCCCATTTCCAGTTTGTCTCAGTCAGCCATATAAACATTTCCCAGAACATTGCTGTGGTTTCCCAATGGCAAGTAATTTGTGTTGCAACACCTCTCAATCCTTCATACCTTAATGTTAAGCTCTACAACATTTAAAGTGAGGCCATTACCAAATTTTGAATCCCCACATGCAAAACAGGTACCCCTGAAAGAGAAACAGACCAATATTGCATCGCACACACTGTACACTGAAATGTTAGCTCCAAGATTAAGGTATGATAGGATCTCCATGTGTCAAACTGTTTAATATCATTTTTAAAGTTAACTTTGTTTTGGATAGTAACAAAAGTGAAACATTGCTGTAATAGGTTCATAGGTAGGTACTAGGCTATCTGCCCGAGGGCATTTATAAGTCTAGCCAGAGTGTGTCAGCTTTCGCCACCCCATTGATTAATTAACTCAGCCTCTGTCAAGAAGAGCCAATGAAGTGATCCCAGGGTGTATTTTCTGTTACCCATCCACTCGTCAAGGTTTCTGTTGGAGTGTTAGTGAGGGGCTCTTCCTAATGTAGTTAGAAATTTTGTTCCGAAGCATGGGGAGAGCCTCTGTGACAGGAATCTATCCCTCCAGCATGTTCTATTTATTGTTGCGGTGAGGTTTAGCTCACTAGAGTGAGTGACTCACAGTGACTTGGATTTCTTTAGGTGGAGCATGTCCATCAATTCTGAGTTGGACATGGCTTTGTAAGTCCGGTAGAGATCACCTCTGAGTAAGCGGTGTGTGTACAGCTTGAGTTTTTCTAGTCGGGCTGCATAGAACATTTTGAGGCCAGTAATCCTCTTGGTGAGGTACTTTTGTGGTCGTTCCAGCTGTTGGAAGTGTCTTGTGAGGTACATCCCAAATGGGGCATTGTACTCTATGATGGGTCTGATGAGTGACTAGTAGAAGGGCACTATAACCTCTATTTCTAGATGCGAACCATTTAGTAATTAGATGGTCTACATATAAGGATTTCCTAACTACTTTCGCAATATGATTATCAAAGGAAAGATTACCATCTACCTGGGTTTCCAGATCTCTTATTACCTCTTCTGTATTACGGGGGCTGTCACCTATGTGGTAATTCATGGGTGGTTTGTTTTTCCCAAATGGGATGACTATGCATTTTTTGGCATTTAGCTTGAGACCATGACTTTGGCACCAGGTGTCCATCTCAGTAAGGCTCTTTTGGAGAATGTCCATGTCAGCCAGAGAGTCAATTATGGCTCCCAGTTTGCAGTCATCGGTGAACTTGGTTAGCCATAGTTCTCCTGTGTTTACCTGTACTTCTGAGAAGTATATGCTGAACAGTAGGGGTCCCAGGACCGAGCCTTGTGGGACACCACTTGTGACTGGTTTAGAGTCGGACCTGGAGCCCGCTATTCTTACCGAGTGAGTTCTGTCTGTAAGCCAATTGGCAACCCATCTCATGACGTAGGGGTTTATGTTCAGGCTGGTGAGTTTTTCTATAATTCCCGAGTGGGGAATGGTGTCAAAAGCCTTGGTGAGGTCAAGGTAGGCTGTGTGAACTACCTTCCCCTTATCTATGGCCTTGGTGACTGTCTCGAAGAAGTCAACCAGGTTTAGTAAGCATGATCTGCCCTTAAAGCCAAACTGGGTCGGGTTAAGTGTTTGGAGGTTCCCAATGTCTTTGCTAATGAGTTCTATGATGATGCGCTCCATAGCCTTGCAGACCAGGCTAGTCAGGCTTATGGGGCGATAGTTACCAGGGTCAGTTGTGGCCCCTACTTTGTGGAGCGGAATAACCATTGCTGTGTGCCATTCTAAGGGCACATAGCCTGTGGAGAGGCTGAGGTTGAACAGTGCATTTAGGTTGGGGGTTATTTCATTGTGTAGTTCGTGCAAGACACAGCCTGGGACACCATCTGGCCCCATTGATGCTGTGCTTTTGGCTTTTGAAAGGGCTGTTTTCACATGTGTCTGATTTCCGGTATTGTTGTGGGCCCTTTTGGGGGTGAGAGGGGGGTGAAGTTTGCACTGAATCTATCTGCCAGGATGTTGGCAATATCAGTGGGTTCAGTATATTTTGTGCTATTTTGCACTAGCTCAGAGCATATCTGTGAGTTGCCACTTAGATTCTTGACATAGCTAAAGGCGGCTTTGTGGTTATCTTTCGAATCCTTGGCTATTTTTCTTTCGAAGTTAGCCTTGGAGGACTTTATGAGGGACCTTAGTTTCTTACTGATACTGATCAGAGATGTCTTTCCTTCTTGGGATTTGCTTTTTTTCTGAACTAGTTTCCTCCTCCTATTGTATGGTCTGTTTATGGCAGGGGTCCACCAGACTGGTTTCCTTCTCTTAGGGGAGTGAGTCTTGGTTTTGCTAGGGATGGTATGATCCATGCATCCTTGTAGGTGCTCAGAGTGCATTTGTAAAGGTTCCTGCATCTTGGACACTTATCCTTTAGCGTGGGGGCTGTGAAACTTATCACCTCTGTTCTTAAGTAAGGTGAAATTTGCTATAGAAAAGTTTTTCACTGTGGTTTCCTTGGTTGGAAGTGGTGGTGTGCTGTGGACATCCAGAGTAATTAGTTTTTGGTCTGATCTAACCAGTGATGGGCTGCCCTCAGGTGTGGAACACCTGTCGCCCATGTTGGTGATGAACAAGTCCAATATGTTTTCACCTCTGGTAGCGGAGTTTACCAGCTGATCCAGGGCATTTGAGTTGGTAAATTCCAGGAAGCACTGGACCTGGGAGTTTGTATTTCAGTAGTTTTCCCAGTTAACGGTAAGGGAATTGAAATTGCCCAATATCAGGGTGTTCGGTAGGACCTTCATGTTTTTCAGTGTCTCCAGAAAGGTGGAATGGTGGTCCTGGGTCATGGAGGGTGATCTCTAGCAGGCCACAATTTGCATTGCAGATTTTCCTGATGTTAGTTGCACATGGATGATCTCGGAGGTATCATGCTGCACCACTAACCTAGAGGTGTAGGTATCCTTGATGAATATGGATATACCCCCTCCTTTTCTGTTTCGGTCCATGTTCTGTGGCCGAAATGTGTGGTATGAGTTGTAGCCCGGTAGTGCTGGGGTGCTCTGTGGAGCCTTTAACCAGGTTTCAGTTACTGCACAGATGTCAAAGTTCTCCATACTGAGGAGTGCTTAGAGTGTGTGCATTTTGAGATTTAAACTCCTGGCGTTGAGTAGTATAACCCTCATTTTTTTGTTTTGTTTACGGAGGTGGGTTTGACTTTTGAGCCTTGCCTAAAAAAGGCACTATGGGGGCAGCAAGAGCCTTGGCCAGTATTCGAAAGCCTAGGGGTGACAGGTGCAAGCCATCTCTAGCAAAGCAATGAGGCTTGCCGAGCATGTCGACCCAGGCTGACAGACACTGGATCCCCTTTGAATCACACCAGAAGCTTAGCCAATTGTTGAAATTGATCATTTTGTCTTTATACTGTGGTATCATTCTTGGTGAGGGCAGGATGCTACTCAGGGTCAGAGTCATACCTGCCTGGGCTACATGATCAGAGAGATCTTCCACGTCTCTTTTCATGTAGTCCAGGGAGGTACGTCTCAAGTCATTCATACCAACATGAACAATGAGAGTCATATTTGTACTTGCTCTGGAGTGACCTGAGTGTTTGTGTTTTGTGGCGGATTCTGGCTCCCGACAGGCAGCTAACAGTAACCTTCTCCTTGTCCAGCCTAGTGAGTGGGACGTCAGTGTGCCTGACTATAGAGTCACCTATTACTAGTGTGTTAGGTATGTTATTTCACCTTAAAGGCTGTGATTGTGCAGTGCAACTGATTTTGTGCTTTATGTGTTGTCTGGTTTGTGATGGGAGTTGCAGGTTTTTTGGGTGTCAGCTTTGGAGGTCTGTGATGCTTTTGCAGGTTTTTATTTAGATCCTCAGAGTATGATTTTGTGTATTTATGTGTATGTTTTTCCAGTGCTGGTTTAGTATGTCTTTGTGAGGCTGGAGGTGTGGTGCAAGTGTTAACCTTCTCTTCATGACTGCCTGTTCCAGTCTTGGGTGGAGAGAGCTTAGCCTCCAATTTAGCTATATAATTGCATCTCTCACATATGTTAATGTTTTGTGGTAGGAGGAGAGGGCTGTCTGCGTGCATGCGGCAGTTGTAACATTGCCTCAGGATACCCAGGTTCACCAGCTGGACTGGAGAGTATACTTGAAACTGCCCTTTGGTCATGCCTGAATAGTAGGATGAGCTGCTTAGTCGCTTGGTTGGTGAGGGGTGAATAATGAGCCTTGCCCTACTGGGCAATCAAGTGTCAGGGTATATTAGTGCTTGCTATTAGGTCTGAGAAGTGCTGGACTGTAGGATGCTTTTTAAGTACTTAGGTTGAGAGTTAGACTACTTTCAAGGGAAAAACTGAAGAGGAGACTTGCTGCAGCCGTGATAAATTTAGCCCTAGCTTACTGGCGCAGCCCGGACGTGCAAAAACATGCAAACACAGTTTTTACAGCAGGGAAATGAAAGAGATAGAAATTAGCCCAAAATAGCCTATAAACTACTAATTTCTGGGCTGAAACCACTCCTCCAGGGACAGATAGCTGTTCAAAGCTTCCTCTCCCACAGATGAAACGAGAAACCTCCCTCTATCCAAGTAAGGTATGGGCAACTCAAAAAATTGTAACACAGCCCTGAATTCAACACTAGCCTGAAAACTGGACTATACTAGCTTAGAAAGGTGGGAAACAAGGAAAAAAATTTTTTTTTGAAAAGATAAGGCAAAAACAGTAAAATACACTTAAAACAGCTATAAACAACTACAAACAGTAAAAAATACATTTAAAACAGCTTTAGAAGGACTACAAGCAATCAGAAAAGGCTTTTAAACAAATTACCGAATTAACCAGTAAAAAAATCTCAAAACTGAGCCCTGTTCCTGTAGTCTTCAATCAGACAAGTTCTAACTGCACACTCCAGCCACTGGGGTGCAGGGGAACCTTCTCCAAAAAGGAAGGCCTGGATTAGTGCTCAAGTTATACAAACAAATCTAGATTCAGCAGGCCTGGATCTAGTGTATGCAACAGCAAACAAGGCATACCAATTTCAGTAAGAAACAGTTCAAATATGCAGGCAATATAAGCCTTTAACCCGAAATTCCCAGCTCAGAAGGGCAGAGTCCAGCTTCTCCTCCCGCAAGAGTGCAGACCACGAACCTTCTTAATTTAAAATAACTGGCCTGAAGCCCAAGTGCTTAAACCAGAACTAATACACTTTTAGAATAACAGACACTGAGCCTTCAATCAGCGGTTCCCAACTTAGGATGTAAGCTACCTGTCCGGTCACAACAGTGCAGACCACAAACCTTCTTAATGTAAAACAACTGGTCTGAAGCTCAAGTGCTTAAACCAAAAGGCTTAGAATGATAGTTACACCAAGCAGTAATAAATACAATTGAGTACTTTTACGATGATGCAAAAGCAAAATAAAGTAGGAAGAAACACAAATACAGTAAAAGCAGATGAAAAAAGTGCAATTTTTTTTTTTTTTTTTTGAGTGAGCAAATGAGATGGGCCCAGAAGGAGTATCCAAATACAAATTTACAAGAGGGGCGGGCAGTTTCAAAGCCACCAAGCTTAACACCAAAACAAATGAAAGGAGGGTGGGTGGGGAACTAACTGAAAAAAAACAGAGCCACAACTTCCAGCTAGATAGTATTCAATGCAACACAAATAAATCAATTTAAATGTATTATTTGAAAAAAGTGCAGATAAAGATTTACTTAAATTCACTTATACGTCCAATGTTTTAAAGAAAGCAAGAAAGGCTATAAAATGATAAGTAATAATATATAAATGCGACATTGCCAGATGCTTTACTGATATAGTGGATAAAGTCAGAAAAAATAAAGCATAACATAGCTCAAGTCCAGCTAGACTGCACATCTTCCTCACATTAGAATCCATGAATTTATGCCTTTGCTTGCACTTTCATTCTTACTGCCACTAGGGTTTTTCTAGGAGTGCTTTATTCATTCCCAAGCTGTCTCACCAGGTTTTATTCCAACAGTCTGTTCATGCCCTCATCTACTTGTTCTGAGAAGAAATGCTTCCTGGTGTCACATCACTTCATCTACTTCTCTTCTCTTCTCTCATTCACATGCCCAACTGATAAATCTTTGATATTCTGAAATCTCATTTATATACTTTAGATGATTGCCAAACCTCTTTGCGCTTTTCTTTCGTATCTCCCTAATGTAACTCAAGTGTTCATCAGACCTTTTTCAGAAGATATTTGGCTCATTTCTTACACATACTGTTTTCTATATATTACCAGAGCCATTTCAGAGATGCAGGCTTCACAAATGAATAAGCCTTTTCAAAACAGATACTCTCTCCTTCATTGTTCATTTCCCATCATCTTGTATAATAATGCATACTGCTCTGCTCTTAGGGTTGAACCGTGTGGTTTCATGACTGATATAATCCACACTTCTGAGTAACCTCTCATTTCCACAGAACTTTGTTTTCTGCTACTAAACCATTTCTAGACAGTTTATCAAATGGTTGCCTACTGCAAGGATGATCTTTGCTTTTCGATGTTAATGCAGCTGGCAACTTCAATGAGATTCATAATATAACACAAGTGGTTTACTATCATTTTTGCAATCAAAACAATGCTAAATCTAGAAATAAGACCAGAAGATTGCAAGTCAAAAATGGTGAGAACCACAGGAGTGAACAGCTGGACTTGCCCCCTTCTGGACTCATGTTGGCACACTAGTTTCTGTGTCTGTGCGTGTCAGAAGATTCAGTGTTCAACACTGTTCAGACTTCTGTGGTCTTCAGCATTCTCATCTTGCAATTTTCTTGTCTTATCTCCAGAAAATTTATCAATCACAAAAACAATAGTAAACCATCACAAGCTGCAATCCTTCTCTTATACTAAGAAATTATTTTGACTTAGCTGATGCAATCACTGCAACCTGGTGTTGTCACAGATCATGTGCACTAAATGTCAGCAAGGAATGTTAAACTCCAACCAAACTACCTGCCTCATTTGCTGCTTAAGGAATAGGAAAAAAAAATGGAGCCAGTCTGAGGGATATTTGCTTACACAACCAACAAAGGCCCTGGATATTGTACACCACTCTCCTTGCAAATAGATTCTTCCCATTAAGTTACTGGTCTGTACAACAGATTCATTAATGAGCCATGTATACATGCGACACACCCTGACACCTCCAGGGAGAAGCAAGCCATTAAACATCTTGATGTTTCCCTCCTTCCATAGCTGGAGATTAGCCATTCTGGCCACTGGCTGAACATGGGTCGGCTGTGGTGCAGGTACACACACTGACCCTGTGGTAGACATCCAATTACAAAACTGCAGATGAGTGAATTCAGTTGATATATATTAATTTTTCCTTAAAAATACATATACACACACACACATATATATATATATATATATATATACACACACACATACACACACATATATATATATATATATATATATATATATATATATATAGCCAAGATAACATTCAGACAAATTAGGCTGGGGCCATAAGTGATCATCTCTCCAGTTATTTTTCATGTCAAATTTCATACATACTTCAGCCTCCTAGGCATTCTCAAAAGCCCTTTTTGTGATTATTACAGCACCCTTGTCTAATTAGCTAGTTACCATTATACCAACTACTTATTGCATGTGCAAAGTGGTACTGTACAATACGGCAATAATTTAATGTCATCAAGCCTAAAATATTATGCATTTTTTTCTATCCCTTAATTTTCCACCGTAACCATACCTCTCAACCTCCCAGGGCAAGAACTCTAGACAAACCCAAGCACAGGGGTGGGACAAAGGCCCAACATCAGGGACAGATTTTAATTATTGCTCTTATAAACTTAGAAAGTTGATAGCATGCATTTTCTGAATTACATGAAGTTCAAATCTCAAATGTCTGTCATTATTTACTAACTTCAGTCCTCAAAGATTTTCCAGAAATCCACAAATTTTATGAGGAATACACTAGAGGTAATGGAAAAATTTTGGACATTCTGCAAAATCCTGGAAAGTTGAAAGGTATGATTATATGCAGTATTACATACACACGTTCTGCACATTAATAGATGCAGTTTCTCAATTTGGCCAGCAGGTGGAAGTATAGCAGCAGGTGCTGCATTTGCTACCTTGGAAGCGGGGATCCAAGCATAAAGACCCTGCATTCTCCTTGTTATGAAATGCCATTCTCAAGAAAAAAAATGTGAGGTAAAATGAGGACTGAAGTACTTAAGTGCTTTATAGTACACGACTGCTGATTCCTTTAAAAATTACACACAAATAAGGGAGTTTATTACCTAAGAAGAATGTCCTAAAACATTATAAAAGTTTTTGTGCATGACACTCAAGTCACATAATAGCTCACTAAGCTGTACTATGTGGAAAAATTAAAAGACAAGAGAAGAAAATAATAGGACAGATACAAAAATCACTAAGGTAAGCAGGCCGAAAAGTCTCCGTTTTCATTATGACAGGGAAAAGGCTGCAGCTTTTATGGTACCATTTTACACTAAAGTTCCCCAATTCTATTCTGGAACAATGCTACTTTCTAAGAAAAAAAAATGTTTTTCAGAATGAACAAAAATTGCCGTTTCCATAGAAATATCTTAAAAACAAATAAATGAGCGGAAAGTGCATAATAGGTGAAATACAAGCTGCGTTAAGTCTTGAAGTTGTGTTATTAGAGTTTTTACATCAGAGACTGCTTTAAACATAGGCTGCCAGTTACATGCAGTCATTTCTTACTAGCAGATGCTTATTTCTTTATATGTCAAAGTCTTCTGAGAGTAGCTGTGGATGAGTTGGGTCACAGGGCAAACTTCTGCTCCTTCCATTAGTGTTTACATTTCACTGTACACCTGCCTGGACTCCTCAGCAGGGGTGTCCCGAGAGGGCCAGACAGACTTCTTTAAATAGAGAAAATGATGAATTCAACTGTATAGTTAACTGATTACTGCCTAGTAAGTCTGGTTATATAGTCGAAACATGGGTGGGCTGTCTACATTTCTTGAAATCTAGTGTGAATTTTAACTCATTTTGCAAATGGAAAGCTTGTTTAGTGAGGGTTTTCAGAGATAAAACAGAGACGAGTCTCCAACTTTTGGAAATATGTGGAAGTTTCCAGTATCATTATTAAGAAACACAAAAATTAAAGCAATTATATGTCAGCATATGTTACATCATATGAAACAGTAATATGTATTTGATAGCAAACTAGTCAGTGTTTACTGTAGCTGCTGGTAGATCTGATCTATAGATGTTGCAGTAACATGATCATTGCGGCACATTAATACTAATCCAATAGTTTGGCCCCTGTAAGCACAACATAACTATTCATTACAATTCCTTAATGATGACAATTCATGGGTAGGACAGCTATGTTAATGAATTGTTTATCCCAGTACTGATGACAATTCATGCAGTAGGACAGCTATGTTAATGAATTGTTTAGCGCAGTATTAATGATTACAATTCATGCGGTATGATAGATGTGTTAATGAATTATTTAGTGCAGTGGCTCCACTTTAGCAGGAGCTGCACAAATGGCCGATGATACACTGATGGAGGCTTTGTAATTTTTCAGCCAAAACCTGTTTGTTCTCCTTATTTTACTGTAATAAATCTTATTGTCAATGTTTTGCTGGCTCTTGCTTTTCTGAATCTGGCCTGAAGTCCCCTACATCTGCCATTAATTACTACTGAACGATTAGTCAGGTATGTATACTCACACTTGACTGGAGAAATGATGGAAGTAGCTAGATAGATAGTAGATGATTAGAGTGGTTTCTTCACAGTGCTTTGATTTCAATTTCACTCAACAACTGCAGTTACTTCTATGCAAAGATTACATGTCTTCACTGACAGCATGTGGGCTTTTGCTGGAAGCTCCATTTCTTTCTCATTATTCTGATATATATATATATATATATATATATAGACACGCACAAATAAATATAAATAAACGTGTGTGTGTGTGTATATATATATATATATATATATAGATATATATATATATATATATATATATATATATATATATATGGGATCCGGACACATGCTTGACTAGCATATGTCCAAATCACAAACCATCGAACACACAT
This sequence comes from Protopterus annectens, assembly GCF_019279795.1. Lineage (NCBI taxonomy): Eukaryota > Metazoa > Chordata > Ceratodontiformes > Protopteridae > Protopterus > Protopterus annectens. The sequence continues at coordinate 474,297,483 of NC_056750.1, forward strand.
ACACGAAAGTGCTTAACATCAACAAGCACTTCTGTGTATGTGTGCCTGTTTCACAGATTGGACTACAGTGCGTGTAAGGGAAAATTCCCGTTTCCCCACTGTAGTGCAATCTCAGAGGGAGAATAATTAAGTGGGGGTGTGTGTGGGGGGTGCAGGGGGGCGAAGACCCCCTTCAGAAACGTAGATTTTTTTTTGAACTACACATACATGGAAGTGCTTTTTGATGTTAATAGCTTTCGTGTATGCGTGCTCGATGTTTTGTGATTCGGACATATGCTAGTCAAGCATGTGTCCTAGACGTATACATATATATATATATATATATATATATATATATATATATATATATACATATACACACACACACATGCACACACACACAAATATATATAAATCAATGTGTGTGTATACATATTTATATATATATATATATATATATATATATATATATATATATATATCGGGGGCAAAATTTCTTCAAGAAATTCAAGGATATAATTAGTATGGTAGTCAAGAAAAGCTGGATTTGGAAAGGGATGTGAAACACAGTGGAAGCTCGACAAACAAGGAGAGACTGGGATTTTGGATGTAGGCCTTTAAGAAGAACAACAATAATCATGAAGATTATTATTTACATAAAGCAGCAGAAAATATTCTAAGAACTAAACCAACAGGAGAATGCAGAAAGGAGATTCCCCCTATATGGATGACTGCAATTAGGGATATAGACAATATCTTTGAGATGCTTAATGATTTAGAAACGTATCAACCATCTTCACTTAATGAAATAAATATTAGTCATAAAAGGATAGATTATTATTTGGAAGACTACCTTTTAGAACAAAGAATTACAGGAGAATTATATAATTACTTAAAAGTTATGAATCCAAAAGTAGCCACTATCTTTGGAATACCAAAGACACAAAGGACAGGAAAACTTACTTAGTTTTTAGACCCATAGTAGATGGGCGTGGATCAAAAACATACCCTTTTGGAGTAGTCATAGATAGATGGTTGAAACAGCAGGTAATGAATGGTGAGCATATACTCAAGGATTCTTGGGACATTTTAGGAAGAATAAGGAAAGACCTTTGGGATAAGGACATAATATTCTTAAATATAGATGTAGTAGACTTATTTACATCCATCCCTAAAAAAGAAGGTCTAGAATTATTTGGAGACTGTCTTCATAAGAATACTGTGTTAGAAAATAAGAAAGAGTTAATAATAGAATTTATGGAAATAGTTTTTATCATAATTACATATTTGATGGAGAGTATTACAGGCAACACAAGGGTGTAGCCATGGGGGCTTCTTGCACCCCTGTATTTGCCAATCTTGTACTTTTATAGTGGGAGCAAAATCATGTGTTCCATAGTGAGTTCTTTCAATACATGAGATTATATGTGAGATTCCCGGATGACATTTTTATTTTATGGAAAGGGTCAGAGAAAAGGATAAAAGACTTGGTCCAACATTTAAATGAAAGTACAGGATTTTTTAAATTTACATATGTATATGACAAAAAAGGAATAAATTACTCTGACACATACATAGAGAAAGAACAATTGCTTTAAATCCAAAGTATATAGGAAACCATCCTTCAGTAATTCCTATTTGCAATATTCAAGTGACCATCCAGTAAGACAAAAGAACAGTATAGTAAAAGGACAATTAATAAGAATAGCCAGAATGACCTCGAAAGAAGAAGATTTAGAGGGTGAACTAATGGAGGTAGCTAAAATGTTTCAAGAGAGGGGCTATCCAGTGAAAATTATAAATGAATATGTGGATTATGTCAGAAATGAATGGGGGAAGACATATAAGCCACTATTAGGGAATCCTAGCATTTTAAAAGAAGGAAAAAATATAAAAGAAGAAAATAAAAGATTTGAAAGAGCTATGATTGTCCCATATGGTAGTAATGCATTAGAGGTAGAAAAAATTGTAAATAAAAACTGGGCTATTCTTAGGAACAACCCGAAATTGTGGAATATTGGAGGTAGTAAACCTAATTTTGTCTACAAAGTAGGCCCAAACTTGAAAAAGAACTTTGAAATGGTTACTAAGAATTGTAGTAGGTATGGTACCACAAAATGTGGTAATTGCTCCCAATATAAGTATATTTGCACAGAAGAGAAGATGACAATTAATAATTTTTTACAAACTATAGTGAGATTTGAGAAAGGGAACTGCCAAACTATATGAGTAATTTATTTGGCTATGTGTAAATCCTGTCCCAGTTTTTATGTAGGTAAAACTGAAAGAAGATTAAGGGACAGGATATATGAACACACATACCAAATAAGTACCAAAAATGTCAACAATGCGCTATTATAGGCACATTAGTATCTCCCAGGACTGTAAAGAATTTAGATTTGGTATTTTGGAAAAAGTGTTAAAAAATCCGAGGGGTGGAGACTACAAAAGCCATATAGAGGAAAGGGAAACTAAATGGCAAATTAAATTACAAGCAAGTCAAACCCCAGGCTTAAATGAAGCAATATCAATAAAGCCATTACTAAATAAAGTGGAATTTATGAAATGAATTATAAATAAAATGTTTTTAGATAGAAAGTGGAAATGAGAACAGTATCTTATATAAGAGGCTTTTAGAGTATTTATATGTATTTTATGAATGTTTTAAGGAGTGTGTAAAAGAAAGTTTGTTGCACTTTAAATATGTCCTATCAGTTTTGAAGGAGTGACATCATCATTTTAAAGTATATAAAGGGGGAAATGTTCAACATATGTAGATTCTGATGAAATCCCTGGGTATAGGGAAGAAAGCGCTCAATCTTGTGTAGCTTGGTTTGTAACTTGGTTTAATAAAGTATCGGCGAGTGGTTCCAAGCCGTGGCAGTGTTTTTTCTAAATTATAGTGGACTTTACATTGCAGGGCTCAACTGTGTTTTTTTATATAGACAATAGGTGCCTGGAATTTATTGGAGAAAACTTGCGAAGGAACCAAGATATTGGAAGCAAATAACTAGAGGGGGAAAGATGAAGGAATGGGAAGATGCCAAGAATTTATTTGGACTGCAGGTTAGAGATTACCTTCCCTACCAGGGATTGCTAATAGAGTACAGGTTAGAGATTACCTTCCCTACCAGGGATTGTTAATAGAGTACAGGCAAAGATAAAGAAATAGGAGGGGTCCTAAATGAAAGACCAGAAAATAGTTTTTAATAGAATCTAGAACAGAAGCTGCCATTAAAAAAGAAATAATTAGCACAGCATATAAAATACTGCATAACTATATGAATAAATCATAGTAGGTTAGTAAGGATTGGATTGCGAGATTGGATAAGCAATTCACAAATAAACAATGGGAGTAAATATGTATGTCTCCCAAATATGCAACAAAATCTAGAAAATTTAAGATTTTTGTCTGGAAATGTCTACATACAGTAGAGAGTCAATTATCCGAAATGTCAATTATTCAAATGCAGCCTTCCAAATTTTTATGTAGGAAAAAATCAAAGTTTGAATATGTAAACTTTAAAAGTATTTGCTTGTGCATGATTTTTGAGCTTCTAGTCCGCTCATGTGTGAAAAATATTCTTTATTGCCCACTGGAATCACTGAATGGTTGAAAAGTGTATTTGCTGCACACAGAAAAAAACAAGAGTTTAGAAGTTTTTTTATCCAGTTCAATGCATGTTTGATTATCCAAACTACCCTTGGTCCCAATTAGTTCAGATAATCGACTCTATAGATATTTTTATACCCCAAGTAGACTCCAGAGAATTGTTTCTCAGGTAGGCAGTAAATGTTGGAGGTGTGAAGGGGAAGAAAGAGGTAATTGGGAACATATTTTCTAGGAATGCAGTGAGTTGGCAGACTTTAAAGATTCCCTGCGGGATGCACTGTCGGAGATGCTGGGTGGGCAGATTGGTCTGATGAGAGAGATGATTATTCTGAGCAATGATACAGAATCAGAATTGCCTAGAAATGGTAAGGCCTTGCTGTGTCCAATAACGGTGGCTGCCAAAAAAAGCAATTACTAGAAAATGGAAATCAAACTCTAAACCAACTATACTGGAAGTAGTGACTATAGTAACAGAGATAAAACAACTGGAATCGAGATCTTTAGAAAAGGGTAGGAGCAAACTACATAGGAAACATGGGAATTGTGGGAACAATACATACCAGGGAGAAATGAGGCCTAAAAAGTGGCATGACTTTAACAAGCTATGTAATGTAATGTGAGAAACATTGGATAGACTGTCAGTGATGTATATTTGCAACTGGGAGTGTATCAGTGTTGTTTGTGATGTGAGATGCTTGCCACCAGGATTATGGCAGTGTGGTTGGGTTTCATTTATATGAATGTATGACTGCCTATGCATTAAGTGATGGTTTAATGAAGATGTTTCTTGTTTAAAAAAGCAGGAATTGAACAATGTATGTGATATTACTTAGGTTATAGGATATATAGTAACATATGTAAAGTATAATGTTTATGTTAACATAGTTCGGCTGATACTAGGCTATCTGCCCTAGGGCATTTATAAGCCTAGCCAGAGTGTGTTTGGCTTTCACCACCCTTTTAGATTAGTTGACTGTGCCTCTGTATAGTAGGTCACAAAAGGTAGCCCTTTTAAAGTTAGTTTACTGTACCTCTGTCAAGCAGGGACACAGAAGAGATCCCAGGGGTAAACTTATGATCTCCCATCCACTTGTCAAGATTTCTCTTGAAGAGGGTCAGTGAGGGGCTCTGCCTAACATGGGTTGGGATTTTGTTCCAGAGTGAGGGGAGCCTCTGGGATATGAATCTGTCCCTCCAGCATGTCCTATTTATTTCTGTGCTGAGGTTCAAGTCCCTGGAGCATGTATCTCTAAGGGATTTGATTTCCTGAGATGAAGCATGTCCATTAATTCTGGGTTGGACATGGTTTTATACATCAGACACAGATCAGTAGATGGTACGCAACTGAGTAGAGCTGGAGTTTCTTTAGCCGAACTGCATAGGGCATCTGTTTGAGCCCATGATCCTCTTGGTGAGATACTTTTGGGGTCAATCCAGTTGCTGCAGGTGTCGGGTAAGGTACATCCCAAATGGGGCATTGTACTCAATTATGGGCCTGATAAGTGATGAGTAGAGGGGCACAATGACCTCTCTTGATCTAGATGTGAACCCTTTCGTGATAAGGTGGGCTATATATAAGGTCTTTCTAGCCACTTTGGCAATGTGATTGTCAAAGGAGAGATTGCTATCTACTTGGGTCCCCAAGTCCCTAATTACTTCTTCCGTACTTAGTGGATTACTACCTATGTGGTCATTTGTGGGCACTTTGTTTTTCCCAAAGGGGATGACTATGCACTTTTTGGCATTTAGCTTTAGGCCTTGGCTCTAGCACCAGTTATCATTCTCTGTGAGACTCTTTTGGAGGATGCTTGTGTTAGCCAGAGAGTCGATTACGGCACCCAGTTTTCAGTCATCTGCAAACTTGGTCAGCCATAGTCCATCCATGTTAGCCTGTACCTCAGAGAAATATATACCAAGCAAGAGAGGTTCCAGGACTGAGCCTTGTGGGATGCCACTTTTAACTGGTTTAGAGTCTGACATGGCACCTGCTATTCTGACCATGTGGGTTCTATCCCTGAGCCAGTTTGCAACCCATCTTGTGACATAGGGGTTGATATTTAAGCTGGTGAGCTTATTTATGATGCTCGAGTGGGGTATTGTGTCGAATGCTTTTGCGAAGTCTAGGTAAGCTGTGTGGACTACCTTCCCTTCATCTATGGCTTTGGTAACTGTTTCAAAGAAGTTGACCAGGTTCAAGAGGCAAGATCTGCCCTTAAAGCCGAATTGGGTAGGATCCAGTGTCTGGAGGTTCCCAATGTCTTTGTTTATGATTTCCATGATGATACGCTCCATAGCTTTGCAGACCAGGCTAGTCAGGCTTATAGGGCGATAGTTTCCAGGGTCTGTTGTGGCACCACCTTTGTGGAGTGGGACCACTGTTGCTGTACACCATTCCTTGAGTACATATCCTGTAGTAAGGCTGAGACTGAACAGTGACTTTATATGAGGGTTTAGTTCTTCTTGGAGCTCGTGTAAGACGCAGCCCGGGACACCGTCTGGTCCCATTGATGCTGTGTTTTTTGCTTTGGAGAGGGAAGCTCTCACCTGTACATCTGTGATTTCAGGAAGGCTACACTCTGTTGGGATAGACATTTGCTCATTTGGGGGGGGGGGGGAGGGGAGTTTGCACTGAACCTTTCTGCCAGGATGTTGGCAATGTCTATGGGTTCAGTTTATTTTTTGTCATTTTGCACTAACTCAGAGCATATCTGGGAGTTGCCTCCCAGGTTTCTGACATAACTAAGGAAGGCCTTTTGATTATCTTTAGTGTCTTGTGCAATTTTTCTTTCGAAACTGGCCTTAGATGACTTTATGAGGGATCGTAGTTTCTTGCTAGTACTGATCAGTGATGCCTTCCCTTTTTGGGATTTTGCTCTGTCATGTAGTAGCTTTCTCCTTCTGTTGTATAGCTTATTTATGGCCGGGGTCCACCAGACAGGTCTCCTGCCTTTGGAGGAGTGAGTCTTGGTTTTATTTGGGATAGCATGCTCTATGCATTCCTGTAGGTGTCCAAAGAATGCTTTGGTAAAGGATTCTGCATTTTGGACCGTATTTTCCACTGGCCCGGGGGCTTTGAAGGATTCCACCTCAGTTTTGAGAAGTGTGAAGTTTGCTTTTGAGAAGTTCTTCACCGTGGTTTCCTTGGCTAGGGGTGGGGAAGGAATATGGATGTCCAGTGAGATTTGTTTATGGTCTGATCTTACCAATGAGGGGTATACCTCTGGTGTGGAACATAGAGACCCCATGTTGGTGATGACCAGATCCAATATGTTTTCCCCTCTTGTGGGAGTGGTGACCAGTTGTTCCATAACATTTGAGTTTATAAATTCTAGGAACCGTTGGGCGAGGGTGTTTGGGCTTGAGTAGTTTTCCCAGTCGATGTTTGGGTAGTTGAAGTCACCCAATATAATAGTGTTTGGAGAGACCTTCATATTCTCCAGTGTTCTCAGGAAAGCCGAGTGAGGTTCCTGTGTATGGGAGGGTGGTCTGTAGCAGGCTACAAACTGAAAGGCAGTGTTAGTTGCACATGGATGGTCCCCGATGCTTCGTGCAGTGCCACTAACCTGGAGGTGTGGGTATCTTTGATAAATATGGATACTCCCCCTCCTTTTGTGGTTCGGTCCGAGTTTTGGGGCCGGAAAGCATGGTATGAAGTATAACCTGTTAGTGCTGGGGTGCTCTCGGGAGCCTTGAACCAGGTTTCTGTTACTGCACAGATATCGATATTCTCCATACTGAGGAGAGTCTCGAGTGCATGCATCTTGAGGCTTAGACTTCTGGCATTGAGCAGCATTACCCTTAGTTTTTTTTTTTCTTTGTGTTGTCTATGGGGGTGGGTTTGTCTTTTGAGCCTTGCCTAAAAAGGCACTATGGGGGAGGCAAGAGCCTTTGCCAGTATTCGAAAACCCAGGGGTGACAGATACAAGCCATCCCTAACAAAGCAACGTGGCTTGTCGAGCATGTCATCCCAGGCTGACAGACACTGGATCCCCTTTGAATGACACCAATATTTTAGCCAAGTGTTAAAATTGATAATTTTGTCTTTATACTGTGGCATCATTCTTGGTGAGGGTAAGATGCTACTCAAGGTCAGGGTCATACCGGCCTGGGCTACGTGATCAAAGAGCTCCTGTACGTCTTTTTTCATGTAGTCCAGGGAGGTACATCTCAGGTCATTCACACCAGCATGGACAATGACGAAGTCATATTTGTACTTGTTTGGAGTGACCTGAGTACTTGTGTTATGTGGTGGATCCTGGCACCCGACAGGCAGCTTACAGTGACCTTCTCCTTGTTCAGCCTGGTGAGTGGGACGTCAGTGTGTCTGACAATAGAGTCACCTATTCCAAGTGTATTAGGTGTGTTGTTTAGCCTTAAGGGCTGTGACTGTGTGGCACACTGACTTTGTGAGCTATGTGCTACGTGGAAATTGTTTCATGGTAGGTGTTGTTTGGATGTCTGCTTTGGAGGTCTCTGCTGCTTAGGCAGATTTTTATTTAGAGCGTCCGAGTATGTTTTTGTGTGTTTATGTGTTTGGTTTGCTGATGCGATAGGTCTATGTGAGACTGGATTTGTGGTGTGTGTGGTTACCTTCTCCTCCTGACAGGCTGTGCAGTACTGGGTTGAGAGAGCTTAGCCTCCAGTTTGGCTATATAGTTGCATCTCTCACATATATTTGAGCTTGTTGGGAGGAGGACAGGGTGGTCTGTATAGATAAGGCAGTTGTAAAATTGCCTCAAGATACCCAGATTCACCAGCTGGACTGGAGAGTAAACTCGAAACTGACCTTTGGACATGCCTGAATAATATAGGGAACTACTTATTGACTGATCAGAAAGAACCAATAGGGAGCAAGTGCTTAGAAGGAGTATAAGAGGATGTAGTGCTTTAGTTTGTGTTTACCTATGAGATCACTTATACGAGCAAGTGCAGGGTTTTAGGATGAAAATAGAGTGCTTAATTAGAGATTTAGAGCAGTTCTAAGGGAAAAAGTGAAGAGCAGAGTTTGTGGAGTCGGGAATAGTTTAAACCTGTTTAAGCGGCGCTGCCCGACGCTGCTCTCAGCTCAAGACCGCGCAAAAAGAGAGTTGCAGGGTTTTAAGAGAGGGAGATCAAGGAGTTTAGAATTGACCCAAAATGGCCAATAAAACTACAGTTTCTAGGCAGTAACCACTCCTACAGGGACAGGCAGGCTGCTCAGTGTTAACCACTGCCACTGGTGAACACAGACTTCCCTTTAGCCCAAGCAAGCACTGGCCTCCAAGAAACTTACAAACAGTTCAGAACAGTAATTCTGTAACTGAACTTTCTTAAATTTCAGAAAGTGGGAAAAAAAGCAAGATTTTTTTTTTTGTTTTAGTTTAAAGGTAGCAGAGATACACAAGTAGCAAAATATTCACAACAGTGCAATAAAATGACCCCACACTTGAGTGCTAGGCCAAAGTCAGGTAAAATTAAATTTTAAGAGAAAAAAATTATTTTAATTTAAGTGCAACACAGGAAATGAAGTAAACAGGCTCTAGATGTGTTCTAAATACGGTTTCTAATACAGATATAAACTTTAGCAAGCCGGAAAACGCTGATAAGTAGGTGGCAAAGCAGTAATTCTAAACAAAAAATCAGAAGAAAATACTTAAAATCTCAAAAGTGGCTCCTTTCTTCTCTCGGTGTTTTCTCCCCTTGGTAGGTGCTTCAGCAACAACTAACAAGCCTGATTACTTTTATATGAATGCAAATTTGCCTAGGTCATAAGTGATAATTCAATAAAGGTGTTTGGAAAAAAAACAGATACGAGTATGTGTTCATGTCCTGAAACGTTATTGTTTTCCATTATGCATCAGTTCCTGTTTTACATTGATTGCTTCCACCACTGGGTTAGCCTATAGGTCACTATGACAATGAACTGGATAAAAATTGTACTGAAAATGGACAGCTGGACTGATGAACTGTATAATTCATTTCTGAAAGCAGATGAAAAAGTGCATCTAAGTATAAAGTATATATTGTCAATTTATGTAGATGATGGTTATTTCTGTTTGCACATGCCAGTGAAAGAAACAGAAAATGATATATGTTTTAGAGTCATTGCTTTTATGGTAATCAATACATTCACATTACAAAGAAAAAAAAAGGCAAAGAAAGGCTACTTGTTGGAACTGACCACAAATGCTGCAGTCAGCTTATAAGTAGTCCGGTATCAGTCAAGTTTATTTTCAACTTAGAATCCTACTTGTTTTATGATCTTGTTTTAGTATCTGTCTGTCTGCAGTAACTATGACAAAGTGATACTTAAATCAGGATATGTAATTATGGTAAACATAAATATAGATACCTCTAAGTTTAATGGACATTTTGGCATAAAATCCTTTTTCTACGCTCTACTTAATAATCCTAAAATAGATAATCAATTTCAAGATTAACAGATGTAAAATTCAGGGGTTTAGACGATGTAATGAATAAATATTAGTGCTGAATATATGTGTAGCATATATATTCCATTGCAAGATTACTTAGAAATAATCATATAAGAAAAAAACAAACACACAACTAGTTTGCAAATGTCTTCACGATGAGTATCACATAATTGCAGGTAGGAGCAAATGTTAACCACCAATTTATCAAACTGACTTCAGAAAACCACTTTTTAAATGAATACCATCCAACAGCAATAAGCATACAATTTGCAAGATTCCTATACAAATACCAACAAGGTTTTCACAAATAATTGCTGTATTTTGTACCACTTTCCAAATTACACATCAGACAGACCATCTGACTTTTTGTTCAAAATCATTAAAGAAACAGAAAACATAAGCTAAGTATGTGCTGATTTCATTCTCATAATTCAGTGTGGTTTAGGTGTATTTATATGCAAGCAGGGACTGCAGAGAAGCCCTTTCTTATTATAGTGGACATCTATAGACTTAGTAAGACAATGGTTAAAGTTTCGTTTATGGGGGGGGGGGGCACTGCAGTTATGCATCATGGGAAAGACTGGATATAGTTGTAGTAATGCGGCAGTCATATCAGACTATTTAGCAAAGCATTATATAGCCATATTAGACTACTTAGTGACGTATTAATAGCCATATCAGGGTACTTAGTAGTGAATGAACTGAAGTATAAATAGCCATATACTTAGTGAAGTAGCCATATCAGAATACTTTGTGAAGTATTAATAGCATACCTCATGCCAAGATGCCATAATGTACAGCCACTGACATCACTGTGCTTAACATGCAGATTCTTGCTACAAACATGATGCAAAATTTAACTTATGCATGTACATTAATACTTTTGTAGAGTGATGGTGCCTCACACACTGTTCTGAGATAACAGCATTTATTTTTACTACTTGAGAAGCATTACAATACTCCACACTTGACATTATTAGCTGAGAATCAGGACATCATAGTTATTGGACAATTGATTCATAACAGAATATTATAAATACATGTGCCACACATGAGATAATACACTAATTTGAGAATGGAAAGGTAATATGGGGTCATGAAGCATTCCATGTGAGTGAAGCTTACACCTGGCCCAGTTCTAGAAGGAGTTATTATGTACCATTAAGTTTCCTTAAATAAATTCCAGAAAAGATTTTCAGGATGGAGAGCAGCATGGAAAATTCTTACAAAGTATACTTTTGGACATTACATAAAATGGCTTTCTCTTGACAGTAACTTTTAAAACTTTATTCAGTTTTGTAATTTGTGCCACTTGAAATTACTGACCCTGCCAATTACTTTATTTGCTATATTTTCTTGCTAGCCACTTTCTAAATGCTTTATATGAGTCTTGCAAATATTTTGTATGTTTGCTGCACAGTTTTAAAGTTTTTTTATTGCTTATTTTGGGACAATAATATTCTTTTCAGGAAATACTCAAAGTTAGTATTTCAAAGTATTGAGTGTTTAGTTTATAGGGCTATAGTTGCCTAGCACAGTTCGACGTTAGAAAATATGTTCAGTGGGGAGCATGTTATTCCATAGTTTGAGAATATCCCCACAGTAACAAGTGCATGCACTGAAATGTTCCTTTATCAGTTTAACAGGTGGGAGGTAGGCATAATAGTTAAGGTGTTTACCTTACAGACACATGCTGCAGGGTTTGATTCTCATGTAGGATAACTGGCTAGTTAGCCTAGTACTAATCTATGAACCTATGAACCTAAGGTAATCAAAATGCTGAATCTAAGAGTTTGAAAACTCTGACTAGTACAAACCCAGTTTGCACTGAATCATTTAATTTTACTCTCGGGAGTATAGGTCAGAGTCCAGCCTGTATACACAAATGGACATTATTAAACAGCAGCAAGTATGAAACCGTGCAAGCAAGTTGTAGTGGACTACATGAATGTTCATTCTCTTTCTTCAACCTATTTCAGAATACAAAGATATTTTATGTGGCTTCCTTGCATAAATGAATTAGTACTGTCACAGTTGATGAAAATGTATTCATAACCTTGAACATTCTATTCATTAGCAAGGACATTGCAAGGCAGTTGTCATCAAGAAACATACTGTCCTAATGATCAGAGGGTGTTCCTCTTCTTGAACTGTCCCTCGAATGCTGTACGACTGGAGAAATGCATTAGCTATGGTGATGTTACTTTCACTGACAAAAGCAGTGCATTGCTAGCAGTGGGTACACTATTTGAGGAAAAAAAATTAGAATTTATGAGGTAGAAAGTAACTGTAAATGAAACACTTATATTTCTCTGCATACCAATATCATAGTGAAGGCTTTATTTATACTAATGTGATGCCAGTATACACAAAATGAACATACACTGAAAGTAATATAAAAATATCAAAACAGAAATTGCTACCCTCATAATGTGATGTGAAACCCTGGTTATATTGCATTCAGTAGTTCAACATTAGAAGTTAAGTATGTTATGAGTCTGCAATCCAAAAATGTAATACCTGTACTGAGTATATCTCGGTCAATGGCAGACTAGTTGACTTGATTATATGTCAGTGTAGACAGTATCAAACTTAGTTAAATACATCTCAGTGACTCAGTATCACTTACTTCTGTAAGTTGCATTTCATTTGAGCACATACCTGCAATAAATACATACACATTTTGGATACAAAGAATCTGAAGACATGTATTGCTGCAGAACCCTTAAAGAGTAGAATAAAAGAGAAGTTCTCCAGTGACCAGCACAACTATTCTTTTACCCCACAAATGCAATGAAATAAAAGCATTTCCAATCAGACATATGCTGATTCATCATTATAATTATTCTTTACCTACAGCAGACATAAATTAGAACAGTTAACTGACTCAGCTTGCTATTATACAAAACACCAGAAGGGGGCATCTGAGGAGAATAAGCTTCAGATACACGCTGTGCAGGTTATCAATTGAGACAGCAATATGGTGACAAAAAGGAACAAATAGTTGAGAAGTGTTGGATACAGCTCCTCCATGGCTGACAACTTGCCTGGGGAAAATTTTATGTGGCGTATTTTTGCAGTGAATATAACTGTATTTAAAAAAACACAGGCTCTTGCAGCATGAACATGTATTATAAAAACTGGATGCTGATTGGGTAAAAACAAAGAACCTTCCTTAGCAGTGCTTAGCAGATGTTTACCATACTTTTAATGTAAAGAAAAGCAAAGAACCAGGGTTAGAGTCTCCAAACCAAACTCTAAACTTCAATCTAACAGGAAATGGAAAAGGTGACATTTATGTGGTAATCACAAGCTTCCCTGAAAGCTGAGGAAATAACAGATATTACTGTATGTGTTTCATGTATTGTCAACATTAACATGAAAGCAAATGGACATTGTGAAAGCTTTATGTAAATGCAGATGCAACTTCGGAAACTCGATATTAATAATTTTGATTGACCTTATAGCAAACTGTATCAACAATGTACTCCACACAAACACAAGAAAAAGTTAAAAGAGGATCCAGAAAAGCACCAGAGTGCATAAATACATAGTGACAGTGTCTAAAAAGGATGATAACAGCACTGAAGGAGTCTGATACCAGACATGACGAGCCCAAAGTCTGAGTGCATAATGTGACACTATCAAATAACTTTTTTATGCTATAGCATAGTATTTAAAGGGGCAGGGAATACAACCAGTTAACTTATGTAGTGAGGGTGTATACAGGAACTTTTATTCTGGCAGCTCCTACATGCATACTAACTCCATACAACTTCCTCAAAATTCTTTTGCTCTTAGGTGGCCCATGAAAACGGATACCACTATTGGGACTTCAACTGTCAGATCAATAATGGAAAAAGACAAGCTGTGCCAGTTACTTTTAAGAAAACTGCATTTCTGAATTTGGCTTTGAATAATTCATCAGAAGCTACAGTCAGCGAAAAAAAGGTCACTGCAACTACAATCAGTGAATTAGTTTTTACACTCAGAATATGGTTTCTCACCTTTAACTCAATGGACATGTACTCCACACATCTTTCTCTGACTACAGAAATCTAAAACAAAGTACTTGTCATTAGGATGGGTGTGCATGTGTGTGTATCTACATGGTTGATGGTTGTTTTAGAGAGTTTTTTTTCCCAAAGCTTCAGTATGAAAGTGCGTACTTTACCATGTTAAAAAAATGGACTGTGGTGTTGCATGTAAGTAAAGGAGATAGAGGTTTTGAAGCTCCCACTGCAAAAACACTTTTTAATGTCTTTGGGTATGTTTTACAGTTATGTTAAAGGTTGCATGATTTAGCAGTTGTCTCCATGTTGGCAGCAGGTTCCCAGAGTTTCTACTTTCATATACCTGGACTGATTTTCATTGGTTTCATTAAGCAGAAGTTAGTATTCTAGCTTCCACAGAAGTGGACTTCAGTTTATCATCGTGCCCCTGTAGATAGATGCAGAAATAAATGTATGGATTTGAATTATGTATGTACATGGATGGATGGACTGATTTTGTCTGTATGTGTGTGTGTATTTCTGTGTCTGGATATAGACACACACATGTATGTATATTTAGAGCTATTTTGTTAGACAGATACATAGATTTAGGTATACAGATATCATGGTATTTGCTCCTAATATTGGAAGTGGAGCTCACTTTCTGTATTTATGCACTGATGCCTTCAGATATTTATGCCACACTCCATCTCAAACATCACAAGTGCATTCTAATGTTACTTTATTCAGAATATAAGCATCCACTTCCCACATTTCAGCTAGAGGTAGCAAGCAGATAGCAGTTGTTTGGTGGTAATTATGGAATGCCCAATTCATTCTCTCAAATACCCCACTTTTGACAGACTGAGGAGCTACTCCATCTGCTGCACAGACAACATGATGAATATGGTTTGATGACAGCAGATGGGACACCAAAGAAATACGTCCATATCTCCAGAGACTATACTTTACTTGAAATGAGCTTCCAGATAGTTTGCAAATGTGTTCATGGTTATGATAAAACTAAACCAAACTGAAGGATGCACGCAACAAATCTAAAACTTTCTTGTTGCTATGGAAGCAACTTTTTCTTGCAAATAAAACACATTTTGTACAGAAATTCTATGGAGTAGTGATGTACTTACAATGATTTACAGGGCTCTCTGTGTCTGCTTTAAAGATTATAGGAGCTTTTATGTCATACATGGGCCTGGTGGCTCCTGTAACAGAGTAAATATTGCTGTTTTTGGCATTTCACTTATGGCGTAATGTCTGAAATGATTTTATGAAGCAAAGAGCTCAGTAATAAAGTAATCAAATTGTTAAAAACAGAGTACCTAATTTTGTGGAATAGGGAACTCAAATCGTAAATGAGCAAAGACAATAATAAATAGGGTAATTCATATTAGGGAAGTTGTAGACAAACTACTTTATTGGGCTAAAGGAATATCACTTTTTTGGCACTGAACAAATTGCAGTCTATACAGCGAGTACTTAAACTTCTGGAAATGTATCACTGAATAAAACACAACCCATATAACTAGTGATATATCATAAGTCAACAGAAGCTCACTTTACTAATTCTGAAAAAGTAAATGTTACATCGGAAGAATAGATGCTATGAACATAAAATGTGAGCTACATATATTCCTTCAACAGTTCACAATGCATGTTCATGCAGTTTGCTAAGTTAATGAGGCGTTTTGAAGCTATTTGTTTCTATTTCATTAATGTACTTTTTGTTTAATACTGACAAAAGAGACTCAAGCCATTTGTATCACAAGTCTGCATTAATTATTTTCCTTTGCCTTAGTTAACTGGTATTACAGCAAAATATAATTAGCAAAAGGAATATGTTTAAATGATTAAAGGGAAGAACTCAAAAGAATTCATATAAAACACATCTTGGAGACTATTACTCCAAAATTTATCAAAACAGGTGAACATGTGCTTATGGTCCAAAGAAACAAACAGAACTATTTCCATGTACCCTGAATGGAGGGTGGAGGAAAAGCATTTATATTTACATAAACACTTACTGATACCGAGGCAGCTTTGACCAGGAAAAGCAAAATCTTTTCTTTTCTGTTTATTACAGGTTGTTTGAAGAAACTGGCAGATATAAATCTCACACACACACACACACACACACACACACACACACACACACACACACACAGGTAGAGTGTTCTATTTACATTCGTATATCATTGACTCCTCCAATAACAAACATACTGTAACACAACAGCATGCTCAGATATGCAGTCATACCCAACACAGTATGTGGTAAAGACACAGTTATTAAAAAATTCACTTCAATAGTGGA
>NC_056750.1:474318805-474329185 GCF_019279795.1 Protopterus annectens
CTGTATAAGTACTAGGCTTATGAGCATTTGAGTTTGCTATAATCAAGGTAGTTAGTGGGGTGGAAAGAAAGGTAGTGGTTGGATGGGGTGGGTGATATTAGAGTGGGAGTTGCAAGGGCATAGCCAGCATGTTTTTATGTGCAATTTTAGTAAAGTTTTGAAGTGGGTGCATGATGGTATGGAGGTAATTGTGGATGGGAGGGAGTTCCATAATTTGGCTATGTATATATATATATATATATATATATATATATATTTTTTTTTTTCCTATTCATTCTTCTGTTATTGTATCTTAATTTCTTACCTAAAAATGGGGAAAGTACTTATTTTCTTCTTTCAAATAATAGTTTTGTATAAATATCTTTCTTTTCAGTTACGTTTATGTAACTTATTTTCCTCTTTTTCTTTATGGCTCCCCTTCATAATTCTAACAATTTTCATTTTCCTGATTATGCATAATTTTTCCTTCTTCCAATGCTTGCATTTTCTCTCTCTCAATCTGTCTCTTCCTCTCTCTCTCTATATATATTTTTAATAACTTTATTAACTTTTCTTTATACACCATCCACCACTTTGTCAGAATTCCATAAAATGACTTCATCTACTAATTGCCCTCATTCTTATTTTAAGATATTCCATTCCTGCAAATGTTCCTGTCAGTCTTTTTAACCCTTTCCTTCTATTATAGTCTTCTGTTATTGTCCCATACAAGCCCTATGAGACTTTGCTTCTGTAATTCCATCTTTTATTTCTCTCATTTTATTCAGCTCGTCCTTCAGCCTCCTATTATCCTCTTTACATTTCCTCCCAATAGAACCCTTTATTCACATCTACTACTACATAATCATCTTCTTCCTCCGTTTCCAATGCGCCAAACCTGCTATCTCCATAAGAGTTCCTTTCTCATTTCTTAGTTTCTGGAGTTAATCTAGTGTAACTTTTTTACATTTTCATTGTGTAGCTCCTTATTTCCTCACCCCCATCCTTTCATAATTCAGTTCCACCTTTTTTTGCAAAAGAACTTGTTCTTTTCCTCATTTTTTCACTTTCTCTCTCTTCATTAATTAATGGACAAATTACATCAAAAATGCTCCTCACATCCATATTTCTTACATCATGGTTTATAGTTTTATTTTTCTGGAATGCCCAAACTCCCCATACTGTTAACATCTTTTTTCTCTACAATCCTAGATTAAATATGATTCATACTCACAGAAAATATATGTTTTTAGTTAACCATGGTTAATACTCCCTTTTTACTCATTTATTATCACACTAAGCACATGCTGCAACTTATTTTCTGTTTTAAATATATAAACTTTCATCCTCCACTCCAAACATTGTCATCCAAAACATTTTTAATATCATGCACATTGAGATAAACATGTAAATAAACTAACTCATTTTGCTCTAGTCATTCTAAATTGTAACAGTTACAGTTTCAACTGTAAATTTAAATTTTGATTAACATAGTCCTTCCAATGAGATACATTTCTCCTTTCATGTTCATTAACAAATGTTTCTGTTAGTGAAAATGTCTTAAAAGTTATTTGGCAGATGGGCTCAATTTCTATATGTATTAATACCCTAATATCATTCAAACTGAAATGTAAAGGCATATCAGTGTTGTATAAAACATTATCATCAACTCCCTTTTTCCCCATTTTCTACATGGAGTTAGTGTCTCTCTTCAAATGTCAATATCTCTCTTGATTCAGTGCCACTCTATTACCTTCACTGTCAGTTGTACTTGAATGTTGCAGGTCTTCTCCCACAATCCATCTCTTTGGATGCCCTTGTTTCCTCTTGCCTGCTTCACGTAGGTCCAAATCTTCTTCCCCAAGTTGTCTTAGGCTTTCCTGTGCCTGACTAAAAATCACTGTTATCTGTTCTCTGACCTTTTCTGTAATTGCAGCCACTTGGACTTCTGCTCGAATGCACTTGTTTTTCATCTGTCCAAGCATGTGCATCCTTGAAGCAGTTTACCTGTTCCATTATTTCCCTTGTATCTCAATTTTCAGCTTCTTACTTTATTCTTGATAGTCTAAAAAACAGTACACATTTATTTGTTGCCCATCTTTTGTTTTCTCTTTCACCAATGCTTTTATCTTCACCTCGCAAAAGCTCAAGTCTGTCTCTGCTGCACCTGTATATCCTTTTCATTTTGCAGTCCCTAGTTGGAGCCTGCAACTGCTGCTGCAAAAGTTTGTCCTCTGATAACACAGAGCTCAGTCTCTCTCTCTCTGTCTCTGTTTATCCTTCTCTGCACCAGCCTTCTCCAGCCCAGCACAGAACATGTTCTTAAAATCAGTTAATCCACTGGCCAGATGTGCCCCCCTCACTATATAATTATTTACAGCATTCTTCTTCCCTTCTGTTAACACCTCATAGCCAAATATTTTGTCCATCACCACACTTCACTGCATGACTTCTCTAGTTCTCTTTCAGCCATCATTTTTTATGAGAAAGAGTCATCCAAAACCCCTGATGCAAGGAATTGGAGGTGAACATCATGGCTTTCTTTCTAAATTGCATTTTCCATTCTCTCCTTGTCCATGTCATCTCCACTGCACTCACCATCTCCATCATTGATTCAATGATCAGGTGGCAACAGCCCTCTGATTCCACCTAGTGAACATCTCACAAAGTGTTCTCAAAGGAGTAAGGTTTGACATCACTTGTATACAATACTTACTATGTACATATTTACATTCTTTAAAGTTATTTACACTTTAGACAGTTTTACATAAATTATGTTTACACCCCCCACCCTTTTCTACATAGCCAAGAACATATTTTCTTTAGAATTTTTGCTAATATCCCTTTTCCATTAAACTTAATTTAATTTAGTCTCTCAGTCCATAAAACAATTATCCTGTCAATTTCCTGTCTCTTCTTGATTATCGCCATAACAGCCATATTTAAAAATGTCCAGGTTTAGTTTTTCAACTTTTTCAAAACCTTTTAACATTTTGTTTTTGTACATCTCTTCCCATAATTTGTTTACCCTCAAATATTTCAAAACCACATTCTGTTCTTTCACATTCTCCACAATACATATTCTTTTGCATTTTCTAAGGCATATTAGTCTTAACAGGTAGTTTTATCTATTGACAATCTCCATAAGATACCTTTATTTTCATATACATTTTTATGCCATTTATATCTCATTTTTATTGCCTTCTTTTTCCCATTTCTAGATGTCCCAAGGATCAATAACATAACATTCTTTTATAATGTTCAGATACCATTCTTTCCTATTTTTCAATCATATTCTCTTAAATTTCCATAATGAAATTGTTTTGATATTCTATCTTCATTCATAAAACTTTTAATTTTTTTTCTGTTTCCATTTTTTTCCACAAAACATTTTTATTTACTACACAGAATATATTCTCTCAAATTTTTATTCTATCTTATAACATATTAAAATCCTGTAGAAATTAAATGAAGCTGCATGAACGATTGGATTTATTATCCCTAATCCTCCCTTATCTTCATTTTCATACATTCCCCTTCTGACGGGATTCAGTTTGGATCTCATATAAAAGAAAATATAACAGACATTTCTTTCTCATATTGTGGTGGTATCATATATTTGCTATATATATTTTACCTATTAAAAAAGAATTTATCAAACATATTTTATTCCTATATGACCATATATACATTTTCCAAAAAGTAAATATTTATTTCCAGAAGTACTTTCTCCCATTCTTTTTCTTATATTTACTTAATCCAAAAACTATTCCTAACCTATCTATAGTCTCTTCATTTAATTTTATATCTCTTAAATTTCCAATAAATACAAGCCTTATTTTTTCTTTATTTATACATAGACCAAACATCTGTAATGATTTAACTTTTTCCGTCTCTCTCTCATCTGTTCTTTGTGATTAACACTATATCATCTGCGTATGTATACATTATTGGTAATCGTATTTCATCTGTTATCTTGTACCCTGCCACACTTGTCATTTTATTGGTCTTATTCAGGATTACATTCATAACTATAGAAAAAAATACTACTTGCTGGCATCCTTGTCTTATCATACATTCTATTTTAATTTCTTCACTTAACCATGCATTTAAATTTATTTTAACATTATTGTTTTCACATGCCACCTTAATTACTTGTATTGCCTTATTACCTATATTATATGGCTCTAGAATACTGTATAAAGCTTCATATTGTAGTTCATCAAATGTCTTACTTTAATCCCCTATAATTTCAGCTTCTACCTTTTTATAATATCTGTTTCTTCTCTTACTAACCATAATAAATACCAACTTCCTTTTCCCATTCTACCAAAGTGGTTTAATCAAGTAACTTATTTTGTTAACCTTTTAGCTACTATTCTTATAAATATATTATTCAGTACTATTGGTCTCCAGTTTATCATCTTTTTCTCCTTTTTCAATATAAATCTTATAATTTCTATACATATTTGTTTTTCTACCTCCTATTTCAAACCATTCATTTAATAACTCTACAAGTAAAACTTTTTGCCAATTTTCCATCTCATTATACTCATGGTTTTCAATACCATCACCTCCTGTAGCTGTATTCATATTAATATATATTAATATTTCATATAATTCTCATATTTATATTCTTCTCCAAGTTCTCATTATCTTCTTTACTTAATTTGACTTCACATGTTTGAATTATTTTTGTTTCTATCTTAAACAAAAGACTGTACAGTTTTCTGATTATCGCACATATTCCTTCTTGCAATGTAACTATTTCCTTATTTTTTAATTCCCTTATTCCTCAACTCTTTCACTAATTTATTTAAATAAGGTGCTACCCCTTTTTTTCCTTGCAAATAATATATAACTATTGATCCTTTCTTGATTTATTTCATATATATTCCTTTTGTTTCAGAGAAAGCTCTCATCCTTTGTCTAAATACAGCTTGACAATGCTTTATATTTTATTCTCTTTTTCTCTTATTCTTGACAGTCCAAAAAAAAAAACAGTTTTTCTTAAAGCTGATCCACTATAGCTTATCCAATTTTCATACAATATTCCCATGCCCATATAATATTTCCATAGTTTATTTTCTACTTTGTTTTACGTCTTTTTCATTCAACCTTTTAACCCCTTTACCTATTTTTATATATCCCTTTTTCCTCATGTACTTCTATACAAATAGCTATATGATCCGAAAATCCTGTTTTTTATTCCTTTTTGTAAATTTTTTAGACTAGTTGATATTAAAAAATAGTAAATTTTAGTTTTAATTTCACTTATTTTATAAGTCCAATGTTTATTATCCCATAAGCATAATTTCCAGTTTTTTATTTTCATTTACCATTTTAATATTGCTACTATATTTGTTCTTAAGTTTCAATTATTGTCTCCTACCAGTATTATATCCATATTCACACAGATGTAATTGACTTTTTTAAACATTCTCTGTTTCTTTCTTTGTTACATATGCATATATAGCAATAATTGGGTCTATATTATAAGACCGAAAGTGCATATGTGCTCCTACATAAAAGTCGACAGAATGTACAAAACCTGACAACAGTGAATGGCCATGTAATCAAATTTTTCCCTAGGGAAAAAACATATGTGGCCATCCTCTAAAAAAAATAATTTAACACCATAAACAGGTGGGGGGCTCTGCTCCCCCACCCTAACTAAATATACCAACTCCGAGACCAGACTATAGGGAAGGAAAGGGCAACTCCGTAAAGTTGGCCATCTATCTCCTTGCCGTATGACATTAATTGAATCTCTTAAATGCGAGTCGATGAATATGTGTCGCTGTTTCCGTATTCGCTAAGAAGCCTTTTCGTGCTTCTAATATAGACCCACAATAATTAAACAAATATTTATTTTTCCATCTTAGGTCTATCACCGTTATTCGTCCTAATTCCACTAACATTTATATTTTAATATTTTCTTGATACAATACATATTCCTGAACATGTGATTTTTTTCCCATATTCCAGATAATTGATCCACTTGATAACATTTCTGTTTGTGATATTTTTTTTGTCAATACTCCAAAATCTTTTAATATATGTGCATCACTTAAACTGCACCATTCTAAGATACCTATTCTTTTAATATTCTTCATACTATTTACATTTAAAAGTAAAATCTTCAGCTTTTAAATGAAATTAATATTTCTCTTATCCTTTACCCATTTTCTTCTGTAATTATACTTTTAAATTTTCTTTCAATCTATTCCCTATAGAATTTTTTTCATCTCACTACGTACCAGTTCGCATACTCTTCTTCACTTGTATCAAGCAACTTTTCTTCCTTTTCTTTTTCCCTCTCTCTTGTATCTTTTTATATCTTTGCCTTTACCCTGTGTTTCTGTTACTTTTCTATATTCTTGTCATGAGCTAAATATTGTGTACCTTCTTTTTCAACAACTTGTACTTCACAGTCTAGCCATGTACTTCAGTATTTCCACCTTTTTTTGCATTTCAAATCACATTTTTTGTTTCACGTCTTGTTTTACCATAAATAAAACATTTTCATTTGTCAGATTCACTAAATAATTATCTTTGCCACAAAAAACATGTTTTAGGCTGTGTTCTATATTTCACAAATGCTCTATTACCATTCAAATTAATTACACTAAAAATAAGTATCACATTATCATTTTCCATTCTTAGAATAACCCCACATTCCCAGCCCCATAAACCCCTTTCATCACATATTTTTGTTGTGTCCATAACAGCTTTGCTTAAAGTCATTAAATGCTCTTTCAAAACCTTTCCTTTTATGTCTGTTCTAAACTAAACCATAACTCTCTGTTTCTCTATGAAACAACTGTATCACATATTCAGTCCAGATATTAAGATTCTTTTTTGCTCATATTTTTCTAAGACATTTTTCATAAATTGACCTGTCTCAAAAAATATATCACAGAACATTTCTTTATTAATAAGAATAAAGGCTCTTACCTCCTTGGGTGAAATATTCAGTGGTGCAATTATACAGTCCTATAGTTCATACCTGTCCATTCCTGGTTCTTTTTTTACTGCTTACTCTTACACGATTTTCTTCACTTCCTTCACCTCTATGAATCTTCTTCCTACCTCTTTCATTGTCTGTGCATTGGATTTCCTCTTGCTTATTCTTCTGTTTCCTTTATTACTGTATTTCTTCCATGATCTCACCCCACGATGCTGCTACGTCATTCTCTGGTTCACTCTGGCTGATCAGCTCTTAAATAAACATCCTGCAACCCTCAGGATTGTACGGTTGTAATGATGCATTCTTGTTGAGCATCTCCTCCATCAAATAGTCTTTGGTGAAATAAATCCTCTGAATCTGGTACTACATCTATGACCTTCAGTTCACTCTTCCCCATTTCTCCCTTCTCCTCAGATACACCACCACCACATCACTTACTTGCCTTTGTTGCAAAAGCTCCTCCATTTCCACACTTATTTTATAATTTTTCCACTTCACTTTCGCTTTGACAATCACTTCCCATACTTGTCCCGTTTCTCCAGGTCACTTACATGCCTGCAACAGAAATAGGAAGCAAGACGTGCCACTTTCAACCATGTCCCCCTTCAGTATGAGTAGGGGAAGTTCCCTGCTTCTCTATACCAAATTCCCCCTAGTCAGTATGACCAGCTGAGGTAATGCCCTTGAGGGACAACCCAAGTAATCAAAGAATACCTAAATAATTAAAAATATTCTGACCCTGCCTTATCTGAGTTTTTGGAACAACCATGACAATATCTGCAGGGACTGGAATGCATACAGAAGATTCCTAATGCTAGAGAATGTTGAATGTATCCACTGTCTAGGTTCTTCTGTATGGGAAATAGAGAAAGATGACAGAAAATGATGTTTTTTTTTTGTTCACCTGATATACAAAACTGCCTAGATAGAACTCTCCAGTACATAATTAATCTGAATAATTCTGGGTCCAGTTTCCATAGTAGCTGATAACACGAGTTTCTTCACTAATCATATACTAAGTTGGCAGTACATATAAGGTTTGGATTGCAGACTAGATAGATTGCTAGCAGTTAACCCATAAAGGTCAGTCTGCAGTTCTTGGGTGTCCCCATTGCATATTTATATACCACATGTTGCCTGAGGTGACACTTAGGTGTCAGATACTAGGATGACTTGAAAGCTGTCTACAAATGCGTTTATATTATGCTGTTGAAAACTCAAACTGTCGACAGTGTAATAATCGACATGAAAATGTCAAAACCTCCGAACATTGCACACACACAAAAAAAAAATCCAAACACAACACAAATTGCTCTATGCAAGGGGGCAAGCCCCCTGCGCCCCCCCACACCCCCGCTACTTAAATATACCAACTCCGAGATTGCACTACATTGCAGTAAACAGAAATCTCCCCTTTCAAAGATTTCCGTTTACATGCGCAATGAATTTAGCTTTGAACATTTTGGTGCCGACAATATCAGCTTCGATATTGTCGGCCTTCGACAGGGTGAAGCAGACTCCTACAAATAACATGCTTCTTACTAAAGCAGCAAAACA
This sequence comes from Protopterus annectens, assembly GCF_019279795.1. Lineage (NCBI taxonomy): Eukaryota > Metazoa > Chordata > Ceratodontiformes > Protopteridae > Protopterus > Protopterus annectens. The sequence goes on from NC_056750.1 coordinate 474,327,312, forward strand.
GTGACCTAACTCTGAATAACAACAGAACGTTTTAGGGGTGGTATTTATTTAGTGAAGTGTATCTTTAAGTACTCAGTAGGGTTAAGCTTGCATGTAGGATACGTCTTAATGTTGGCTTCCTCTACAGTTACTAATTATAGAAAAGCTGGCATGTCTGTTAGAGTAGTGCTTGTTATGAGAGATGAAACAGTTAACCCGTGAGGCCATTGTATGTGCTATTAAATTTGTTGTTTTACTTCAAAGACTGTCTTTTACTACAAAACAACAAAGTCATAAACATCTGTCAAATTTATAATATGTATCTGAAGGGCATGAGGTGACTGCATGTTCCCCCTTGGGTAGTATGGACAGGTTATACTCTATTTTGCCATGCTGTTGTGTATAAAAGTTGGAATGCTCAGCTATTTTTTTACTTTCTACTTAGCAAAAAACACTGTTTCAAAACATGATTTATGACTGATCCTTGTACAACTTGACCCATGAAATACTACAACCTTTTATTTCATATTGGCTATCAAAATGAATTTACTCTAAAATAATAATCAGTATGTGTTTTCACTTGAAGGCCAGAAAATACTTTTTTTCAATTACCCTATTTATTAAAAGACACATAAAACATTCTAATTAAAGAGCTGCAATAGGCATTTCTAATCAGCAAATGTTTTTCTTAAGTTCCCATCCTGCATAATTTTCAGAATTATTAACTTATTTTAGTGCTCAATACACTTATTAAAAATTAAGAGTACCAATATTTTTAAGAATGCATAAGAAATTCATTTTCTTTATTTTTTTCTTACTAGGCACTTAGCAATATCTTTCAGCCAACACCACCATATAATTTTAAACAGTGAGCCTATAATTCCCATTTTAACTTTTATTCTTCTGAAGAATGGTTTAACAGCAAAAATTGCTTTTATTTTTTTTTAACAAAATTAGTCTTCCAAACCAGTTTTAAATAAGATTAATCATCCAAGACGTGTTCCAAATGGAATCTTTCATTTAACTTATAATGACATATATTTAAGGTCCCTAGATGTTACTGCCAAGAAGTTTCTCCTTTGGGAATCCATCTTTTTAAGCCCAGTTTTCACTTCTGTAATTGCTTCCAAACCTATATATTTAAACATGTGCTTCAGATCATTAGACCTACGTACATTATGTAAACACACATTATTAATTTATATTTTTAACCCTTACCTGTAAAAAAGAATAACTACATAAAATGTGGTCACCGAATGAGAGAGTGAAGATATAACAGTTATAGACTAAGGAAAAATAAGCTATCAAGAAATCGAACTAAATTTCCTTTATCATAGCAGCCTCAGTATATAAACGGTGTGTGTCTTATTAATCAGATTCTTTAGAAATTATTTAACTGGTAGGAACCACTGTTTTTCTTTTGTTGTGCCTTTGTCTCCCAAGATTTCTTGCAATTAGAGGTTGAGAAGTATGAAAAAAACTTTTTCTTTCAAATTGCAGCAAGCTGCTTGTTACAAATGTAGCAAATAGCTGCTATAGTTTAGACCAACAAGGAGCACTGCAGTAAAGAAAGTGAGGTAGCTCATTCAAGATAATGTATTGCTGATAGTGCCACTCCTGGGGCAACTGCCCATCTTGCCCTCCATAGCTATACCTCTGCAGGGGTGTAGCCAGAATTCATATTTAGTACTCAGAACTCATTTTGCTGCCTCCTACTATCAATTAAAAAATGGACTCAACCAGCAAAAGTTACCCCTTTACACTTCAGAAAGGAGTACACTATTTCCAGCTGTTGCCACTTATAAGCATAAAAATACTATTTTAAGAGGTGCGCTCCTATCATGTAAGCATGTTTTGCTTAGTTCAGTCCAAAAGACACTAGAGTTCTAAATGTT
>NC_056750.1:474343006-474345506 GCF_019279795.1 Protopterus annectens
TTTCCCCTGTTCAGGAAAGTAATGGTTGAATTGTCCAATACAAAATTGGAACAGTTATAAACCAGAGAAGTCAATACCTGGTTCTCCTGTTCTGTGCTGTCTTTTCTTCGGAGTATTTCCGCTTTCGGGGACCTCTGCTGTTGGATCGTCCTTGCTCCCGTTGTGTGAACTTCTTTTGGTATGGTAAAAAGGTAAAGCTGTGTTGTTTGTCGATACAGTTGTTTTAGGCACAGCTCCTAATGCACGGGTTGCTTAATTACTGTGTAATGCCTCCTGATTAGGAGGGGGTGTGTCGGTGTTAGAGCAAACATTATTGTCAGAACCAAAAGCTCTAGCCAATAAGGTCTCAGTCTGGCTAGAGGTAGCTGCACTGTTCGAAAACATTAGAGATGAATAAGTGGGAGCAGTAACTTCCTCACCAATGTTAATTGTGTTACGTTGCTTTGGTAACTGATTGGAAGTGGAAGGTTGTGTAAACTGGGACCTCGGCCAAACACTCGGCCTTTCTGAAAATCATTGTGGTCCCTCATTAATTTACGTTGTTTGGTTATTTTAAGTCTATCACTGAATGCTTTGACTTGCGTAAAGATATGACATATCTTATTGGTACAATATTCTGAATTAAAACGTTCAGTTATTTTCTTATAGATGGCATCCATTTTGTTCCGTAATTCAGTTTCCAAGGGCTGGAAATATTTGAGCATTAATCTGGCATAATTGAACCCAAGCTCTATGTTGAGGTCTTGCCACTGTTTAAGTAGCAGGGGATGTGAGTCCCCATAGGTAGGCATGCAGAAAATCCGCATGCCTCTGGGGACCACTTTAAAATGCAAACATGCATCTAAATGCAGTCTGCCATGAATAACGCTGTAATTGATATAAATTATCTTCTAAGTTTTTCAATAAACTGTGAAAGTCTGTCAAATTCTCACCAGTTTCTTGAGGTTGAACAGGTCCCGATGCATCGCTGAAATCTAGAGACAATAAAGGGTTTGACTCTTGGTTCAAGAGCCCAGTCCAAAGCACTGATGTATCCCTCGACTCCAGATGAGTATTAGGTATATTTGCAGTAGCTTCCATCGTGTGTGGTGAGTAGCCAACAACGAAAAAGCTGAATGTATGAAAAGGAAGGCAAACTCTCCGCTGAGTGGACTTCTCACCAAAAAAAGCGAGAAAATGGATAGAAAGTAGTGAGATATCCAGCCACGATGTGTATCTCCTTCTATTGACTTAATTATTCAAGCAGCAGACACAATATAAAAAACGAATGCCAGTTTAATGGAGAAAATGATGAGCGCTTTCGCGTAGTTCTAGCTACGCTTCTTCAGATAACATTTACAAACAAAAGTGCATTTAAATACTAAATGTGGCGGGATTTCCAACTGATCACATCAATTATACAATTTGTGTTAAAGTGCTTGCATCAAAAACTCATTAATTAACATACATTAATAGATCTATTAGAAGTGCTGATGTCTACCTATTGTGAAAGCCAACAATGAAAACAGATAGTTGCTACTAATTGAATGGCTAAATATAGCTCTCACTTTATATATGTAGCTCTTTATTAATATATAATCAGACAACTTACTAAGCTATAATACTGATATAAATGAATAAATAAATGAATAAGATAAATAAGTAAATAAAATAAACATGAGCATATACATACTTATTCACAAATTAATATATGCAATGGTATAATAATATATATTTAAAAACTATGTTAATATTATTATGTAACATTTATATGGTAGTTCTTATATATTATAAACTAATGCATGAATTAAATGTTAATCCTAAAACATGTAATGTATGTCCTACTTTAAAACAGTTGTTGGAAGTCATTCATTTAGTAATCATAGAAAATGCACCTATGATAATAACTCTCAAAATTAATACTTTGGCTACCTAATATGCTTAATTTTATTCTTAAATATGACTATCTCAGAAAATATCTCAAAAAGTATATATATAAAAGCTAAAAATGCACATATAAATATGCGTATTAATATACAGATATATAAATAAAGTTACAAATATATGAGTAGAGCAAGTAAATGCATGTATATATCTCTCATGTTAATGATGTATCTAGTGCTTTATCTAGAAATAGGTATAAGGAAATTTCATGATGGCACTAAGTACTGAAATAGGGTATGTATATATATATATATATATATATATATATATATATATATATATACATATATACATGCCCAGACAATATTGTCAAAACAAGGAAATATATATACAGGCTATCAAATAAAATTCTACCCTGATGTAAAAACAATAAGTGTGTCTATACAATGTCCATTGAATAATCAATGATAGATTGTTAAATATGAATAAAGAAAGAAGAATATTAGTCTAATTAGAATATATATATTTACTGGTGATAGACTGGCATATACCTACTAGTGAAGTGAACAAAAAGTTGTTGTGTTTACTATTCCAAATGAATAATCACCAAAACATAATTAGGAATGAAAAGATTTAT